>NC_069504.1:1022259204-1022266704 GCF_027579735.1 Bombina bombina
TTGTTTGCAATCTCTCCAACATAGTGGGTCTGTGTGAGGGTAAATCTTAGCGAGTCTGCTGGGGTAAAGGTACCATCTTTCTAAGAGTTTTATGTTCGTTTCAGTGATTCCCATTGAGGAGGGGGCCTTCCCCATTTGTTGAAATATAATGTCCCACGTCTCAGAGGGGATCTCATGGCCTAGCTCGACTTCCCATGCTTTTGTATATGATGGAAGGTTTTTGGAGTGTAGAGTAATTAGTATTTTATATATCTTAGAGAGAGTGCCCTGCGCTAATAATGTGGAGTGGCATAGTGTTTCGAATGGATTTAGGTTTCTTACCAGGTTATGTTTGTCTTTATGGTGGGAGAGAAAGTGTGCTAATTGTAAATATTCGAACCATCTATCAAAAAAGCTAATGTTCCTGTCCGCAAGGGCGGTTTTCTGAATGATGGTGCCTCTTTCTAGAACAAGATGGCAGGGCAAACCCGCTGATAGTGTGTACCGGTCCTGGGTCCGTTTTTGAAGTAGTGGAGGAAAATCTTTGTTGTGTAGAAGGGGGGTAAGTGGTGAGGGTATGGTCGATATGCCTTTTTGTGAACCTATAAGGTGGTCCCAAGTGGAGAGTGTATCAGTCACTAACGAGGGTGTAAGAGAAGGTAGTGTCCTATGTTGCCTGTATGTCCAGCAAACTGACCCAAGACTTCGAGAAGTAGATAGATCATGCTCAAGCTTGACCCATTCTTTATCAGTACTGTTTTTGCACCAGTCGACTATTCTGGTCAGTTGTGCTGCCTGTGAGTAAAATAAAAGGTTGGGTACTCCCAGTCCCCCCTCATCCCTTTTCCTATAAAGGGTGGTTTTAGAGATTCGAGGGCGTTTATTTGCCCAAATAAAGCCGTTAACGAAAGATTGCACACTACGAATGTAATGTAAGGGGGGTTGTATGGGTAGGGCTTGGAACATATATAAAAAGCGAGGCAGGATGCTCATTTTGAATGCTTGGACTCTACCAAGCCAGGAGAGGAATTTGTTGCGCCAGGCTCTCATGTCTGTTCTGATGGAGTCAAAAAGGTGTTGGTGGTTTAGTTGGTGTAGAGCTTCTTTTGAGGTTGTTAGTTTTACCCCTAGGTAATTTATGGAAGAAGGTTGGAATCGGAATTGGTAGTGATTAGTGATCTGTTGGGCTGTCTGGTCTGAGATGCCAATACCTAGAAACTCTGATTTCTGCTTATTTATTTTGAAATTGGAGAGAGTACTGTAAATGCCCAAAGCCGGTAAAAGGGCCTCTAGAGATTGTGGGGGGGAAGTCAGTGAGAATAAAATATCGTCCGCGTAGAGTGTTAGTTTGTAGTGGATATCTGCTATATAAATACCGTGGACTTTTTCATCATTCCTGATCCTGGAGGCAAGAACCTCCACGGCCAGAATAAACAATATGGGGGAGAGAGGGCAACCCTGTCTCGTTCCATTTGTTATTGGGAATGCATTTGACAGGGAATCGTTTAACTTAATACGGGCTTTCGGCATATGGTATAGGGCAAATATTTTCTCAATGAGTTTATTGCTCAGGCCAAAACGAGTGAGCGTTGACCTAAGGAACAACCAATCCAGCCTATCAAAGGCCTTCTCGGCATCGATGGCAAGGAAGATAGAAGGAATGTTTTGTGACTGCGTGTATTCGATTAAGTTTAGGATTTTGATGGTATTGTCTCGCGCCTCTCTTTTGGGGACAAAACCTACTTGATTTGTGTGAATTAGTTGGGGGAGGAACTTATTAAGTCTATTAGCTATGAGTTTAGCATAAAGCTTAACGTCTACGTTTAGTAGTGAAATGGGGCGAAAATTAGATGGGCTATCTGCGGGTTTTCCGGTCTTAGGGATCACTGAAATGTGTGCTTCCAGCATAGGGGGGAGAAAGGGGTGTTCCTGGTCAACTAAGTTAAATAAGGTACAGAGGTGTGGAAGCAGAGTGGGTGCGAACTTTTTATAATAAGCGACCGAGAGACCGTCAGGGCCAGGGCTTTTGCCTGATGGCAAGTCTTTAAGGGTGGTTGTGAGCTCTGTCATTGAGAAAGAAGAACATTTAATATTTTAACACTTGATGATGTCTCTACAGAGTGATCAATATTTATTCAATAAAATAGCTCAAATCCCATTCACAGTTGAGACCTAAAGGAGATAAGGTTTTTGATTTGTATATACAATACAATTCTTGCTTCAGCAATAATTTAAGCCTATCTCCCCCTCTTATTGGATGAAAGACTCTGTCGATAACACGAACCTCCATATTAAACACATTACTCATATGTACAAAATTAAAATAACGTACTATGGCAGATTCTTTGACATATTCTTTGGTGTCCCTGATATGCTCTCTTATTCCCTAGTAGTCTGACCTGTATATTGTAGGGAACAAAGTTTGCATTCCAGAAGGTAAACCACTTAAGTGGTCCGGCAATTAGCATAGAATTTACTCATAAATTCCTCTCCAGTAACTGTACTTTTAAACCCTAACACCCCCTAACTTAAATATAATTTAAATACATCTAAATAAATATTCCTATCATTAAATAAATTATTCATTTTTAAACTAAATACTTACCTATAAAATAAGCCCTAAGCTAGCTACCATATAACTAATAGTTACATTGTAGCTAGCTTAGGGTTTATTTTTATTTTACAGGCAACTTTGTATTTATTTTAACTAGGTACAATAGTTATTAAATAGTTATTAACTATTTAATAACTTCCTAGTTAAAATAAATACAAATATACCTGTAAAATAAAACCTAACCTAAGCTACAATTACACCTAACACTACACTATAATTAAATAAATTTCCTAAATTAACTACAATTAATTACAATTAAATTAAATAAACTAAATTATGAAAAAAACACTAAATTACAGAAAATAATAAAATAATTACAATTTGTTTAAACTAATTACACCTAATCTAATCCCTTTAATAAAATAAAAAAGCCCCCCAAAATAAAAAAGAATTCTATCAGCCAATCTGAATTAAGGTAGAAAAAATCCTATTGGCTGATCAAATCAGCCAATAGGATTGAGCTCGCATTCTATTGGCTGTTCCAATCAGCCAATAGTATGCAAGCTCAATCCTATTGGCTGTTCTAATCAGCCAATAGGATTGAACTTTAATCCTATTGGCTGATTGGATCAGCCAATAGGATTTTTTCTACCTTAATTCCGATTGGCTGATAGAATTCTATCAGCCAATCGGAATTGAAGGGATGCCATCTTGGATGATGTCATTTAAAGGACCCGTCATTGTTCCAGTCGCCGTCGAACGAAGAGGATGCTCCGCGTCGGATGTCTTGAAGATGGACCCACTCCGCTCCGGATGGATGAAGATAGAAGATGCCACCTGGATGAAGACTTCTGGCCGTCTGGAGGACCTCTTCTGCCGGGATAGGATGAAGACTTCGGACCATCTGGAGGACCACTTCTGCTGGTTGGGTTAAGATGTCTCAAGGTAGGGTGATCTTCAATGGGGTAGTGTTAGGTTTTATTAAGGGGGGATTGGGTGGGGTTTATAGTAGGGTTGGGTGTGTCGGTGGTGGGTTGTAATGTTTGGGGGGGTATTGTATTTTTTTTTACATGTAAAACAGCTGATTACTTTGGGGCAATGCCCTGCAAAAAGCCCTTTTAAGGTCTATTTGTAATTTAGTATAGGATAGGGATTTTTTTATTTTGGGGGGCTTTTTTATTTTATTAGGGGGATTAGATTAGGTGTAATTAGTTTAAACAGTTTGTAATTATTTTATTATTTTCTGTAATTTAATGTTTGTTTTTTTTCGTAATTTAGTTTATTTAATTTAATTGTAATTAATTGTAGTTAATTTAGGTAATTTATTTAATTATAGTGTTAGGTGTAATTGTAGCTTAGGCTAGGTTTTATTTTACAGATATATTTGTATTTATTTTAACTAGGAAGTTATTAAATAGTTAATAACTAATAACTATTGTACCTAGTTAAAATAAATACAAAGTTGCCTGTAAAATAAAAATAAATCCTAAGCTAGCTACAATGTAACTATTAGTTATATTGTAGCTAGCTTGGGGTTTATTTTATAGGTAAGTATTTAGTTTAAAAAAGGAATAATTTATTTAATGATAGGAATATTTATTTAGATGTATTTAAATTATATTTAAGTTAGGGGGGTGTTAGGGTTAGAGTTAGACTTAGATTTAGGGGTTAGTATCTTTATTATAGTGGCAGCGACGTTGGGGGTGGCAGATTAGGGGTTAATAATTGTAGGTAGGTGTCAGCGATGTTAGGGACGGCAGATATGGGGTTAATAAAATTTAACTAGTGTTTGCGAGGCGGGAGTGCAGCGGTTTAGGGGTTAATATATTTATTAATTTGGCGGCGATGTCCGGTCGGCAGATTAGGGGTTAAAAAATGTATTTAAGTGTTTGTGATGTGGGGGGGGGGCTCGGTTTAGGGGTTAATAGGTAGTTTATGGGTGTTAGTGTACTTTTTATCACTTTAGTTAAGAGTTTTATGTTACGGTGTTAGCCCATAAAACTCTTAAGTACTGACTTTTAAATGCAGTAGGAGTCTTGACAGGAGAGGGTCTACCGATCACTTTTTCCAAGACTCGTAATACCGGCGTTAGGAAAATCCCATTGAAAAGATAGGATACGCAATTTACGTAAGTGGATTTGTGGTATGCTCAAGTCGCGGAAATAAAGTGAGCGGTACACCTGTACCTGCCAGACTCGTAATACCAGCGGGCATTAAAAAGCAGCGTTGGGACCTCTCAACGCTGCTTTATAAAGCTAACACAAGACTCGTAATCTAGGTGTATATATTTTTAGAAACTAAACCCCCAGCTGCATCAAATGAAGTCTTATTTGTATTTGTATCACAAATCTGAAGTGTGCAACAAATAAGCAAATATCAAAAAAATAAAATAAACAAACCGACATGTTTATTTACATCTTACGCACTCCAAATTTGTGTAGCAATACATGCAGCATCTCATTTGATGCACCAAGGGGTGTACTTTCCAAAACTGTGTACCATGTATACTGTATCTTAACTTCCCAGGTGGCTACAGCTGTCTGATTGTAGACATCACCTCTAAATGTTTATAGACAGTTTTTAAATATGAAGTTAAAGGTTGCCAAATCTGCTGTTTAACAGCTCTAGCCACCTGGGAAGTTAAATTAGGGTGCATAAAGTACCAATTTTTAGAAAGTACACCCCCTGACGCATCAAATGAGGGGCTATATGGACTTCTAGCACAAAAGTGGAGTGTGCAAATATTCATGGAATATAGTGTTTTGCTTAGAATTTTTTTTTTCTAAGCAAAGTGACATGTTCATTTATGTCTTACGCACTCCAAATTTGTGCTACCAATACATGCAGCCCCTCATTTGATGTGCCAAGGGGTGTACTTTACAAAACTGTGTACCTTGTATACTGTATCTTAAATTCCCAGGTGACTACAGCTGTCTAATTGTAGACATCACCCCTAAATGTTTAAAGAACATTTTTAAATAAGATTTTCAAGGTTGCCATATCTGCAGTTAAACAGCTCTAGCCACCTGGGAAGTTAAATTAGGGTACATAAAGTACCCATTTGTAGAAAGTACACCCCCTGACTCATCAAATGAGAGGCTATATGTACTTCTAGCACAAAAGTGGAGTGCACAAATATTCATGGAATATGGTGCTTTGCTTAGAAAATATTTTCTTCTAAGCAAAGTGACATGTTCATTTATGTCTTATGCTCCCCAAATTTTTGCTAGCAATACATGCAGCCTCTCATTTGATGCGCAAAGGGGTGTACTTTCCAAAACTGTGTACCTAGTATACTGTATCTCTAATTCCCAGGTGGCTACAGCTGTTAAACTGCAGACATGGCTACTTTGAAACACTTTAAACGTATAGGGGTTATATCTGCAATTAAACTGTTTTATCTACTTCTTCTTTGACTAACCTTATTCTAAATGATTTTATTTTATTTTTAAAAATATAACACACTTTTGCATTACCCACACAAGCATTACAGGCACTCACACTTGTTGAATTATCAAATGGATACCCATGTGAGCAGTAATGCCACGTCAAGGCTGCAACCCTTGCTACTGACCATTCACACACCTTTCATGTCTGATTCACTCACAGAAGCATCCACCCCTACATACATCAAAACTTTCATCCCTACTACTGAACATACACACACCTTTCGTATCTTCATTCACTCACAGAAACACAACCACTGGCCAGTCGCACACCTTTCATATCTTCATTAATACATACCTTTTGCTAGGGGCAACTCAATCACTGGGCTGGTCAGGCATAAGCCTCAACCAGGGCACTGGGCTGGTCAGGCGTAAGCCTCAACCAGGCCACTGGGCTGGTCAGGCGTAAGCCTCAACCAGGGCACTGAGCTAGTCAGGTATAAGCCTCAACCAGGGCACTGGGCTGGTCAGGCGTAAGCCTCAACCAGGGCACTGGGCTGGTCAGGCAAAAGCCTCAACCAGGCCACTGGGCTTGTCAGGTGTAAGCCTCAACCAGGGCACTGGGCTAGTCAGGTATAAGCCTCAACCAGGGCTCTGGGCTGGTCAGGCGTAAGCCTCAACCAGGGCACTGGGCTAGTCAGGTATAAGCCTCAACCAGGGCACTGGGCTGGTCAGGCGTAAGCCTCAACCAGGGCACTGGGCTGGTCAGGCGTAAGCCTCAACCAGGCCACTGGGCTTGTCAGGCATAAGCCTCAACCAGGGCACTGGGCTGGTCAGGCATAAGCCTCAACCAGGGCACTGGGTTGGTCAGGCGTAATCCTCAACCAGGGCACTGGGCTGGTCGGGCAAAAGCCTCAACCAGGGCCATGTACCTGCATTTCAGAATCTTGAGCCTCCTGGGGTTGTGAGGGTATGCAGCTAGTATGTTTCCATAGAATGAAAAATATGAAAGCATTCTGGCATGCATAGCCCTGGTTTAGAGGGGCAGTCTTGACAGTAGTAACGGGTGTCTTTATGATGTCCATGCTAACTGCACACTCTACACCTTCTACTAGGGAAAGTTTTTTTCTCAGTAGCTCGTATATACTCAGCGAAGTGACGGCCATGCAACCTTGCATTCTCCTCACTTGGCCCAGTTACTGGAATATCCCCTGATGATGAGAGAGGGCTTTTAATAACAGATTCCTGAAATTTCAGGAAATGTAGCCCTCTTCCTTGGGTAGCCTGATACAGGACAAACGCATTAAGAACTGACAATTTTATCAAGTGGACTGCCAGTTTCTTGTACCATGTATATGCTTTGCGAGAAGTAGAGTATAGTTCAAGCATTTGGTCAGTCTTATCTACCCCTCCCCTATGCCGATTGTAATCCTGGACACATATGGGTTTCATAGTTGGCGTGTTCTGCCTCTTGACATAGACAGGTGATGTGCTCTTATCATGTATAGTTGTGAGAAGATCCACATCCTTTTTGTCTGTGAATTTCACAGCTATCAGAGCGCAAAGCTGTGGTCTCTCCTC
>NC_069504.1:1022274204-1022339204 GCF_027579735.1 Bombina bombina
ATTACAAAATTACCTGTAAAATAAATCCTAACCTAAGTTACAATTAAACCTAACACTACACTATCAATAAATAAATTAAATAAAATACCTACAATTATCTACAATTAAATAAACTAACTAAAGTATAAAAAATAAAAAAGAACTAAGTTACAAAAAATAAAAAAATATTTACAAACAGAAAAATATTGCAACAATTTTAAACTAATTACACCTACTCTAAGCCCCCTAATAAACTAACAAAGACCCCCAAAATAAAAAAATGCCCTACCCTATTCTAAATTAAAAAAGTTCAAAGCTCTTTTACCTTACCAGCCCTTAAAAGGACCTTTTGTGGGGCATGCCCCAAATAATTCAGCTCTTTTGCCTGTAAAAAAAAAAACATACAATAATAGGATTCTATCAGCCAATTGGAATTAACCCCTTAATGACCACAATGTACCCTGTATGTCACTAGTTGTTAAGGGTTTTTTCAGGACATAATAGCACAAGTCTAGCATGAACACGCTATTAATGCCCTCCCTCCAGCAGGCTTTGTGGAATAGAGCAGTCTCAACGCTGGTGGCAAGACCGCGCTATAAAACAATCAAGTCCCAAAAAATGTCCAGCGACATACAGGGTATGTCGCTGGTCCTTAAGGGGTTAAGGTAGGAAAATTCTGATTGGCTGATGGAATCAGCCAATCAGAATCAAGTTCAATCCGATTGGCTGATCCAATCAGCCAATCAGATTGAGCTTGCATTCTATTGGCTGTTCCGATCAGCCAATAGAATGTGAGCTCAATCTGATTGGCTGATTGGATCAGCCAATCGGATTGAACTTGATTCTGATTGGCTGACTCCATCAGCCAATCAGAATTTTCCTACCTTAATTCCGATTGGCTGATAGAATCCTATCAGCCAATTGGAATTTGAGGGACGCCATCTTGGATGACGTCCCTTAAAGGAACCTTCATTCTTCAGTTGGACATCGGAAGAAGAAATTGATCCGCGCTGGAGGTCTTCACGATGGAGCCGTTCGTCATCGGATGAAGATAGAAGATGCCGCTTGGATCAAGATGGTTGCCGGTCCGGATCTCCTCTTCTTCCCGGATAGGATGAAGACTTTGGAGCCTCTTCTGGACCTCTTCAGCCGCCGCTTGATAGAAGATTTCAGCCGGATTATGGATCTCCAGCCCCCGCTTGGGCTTGGATGAAGATTTCGGAGCCAGGACGGATCGTGTGATACCTGGCGAGGTGAAGATAAGGTAGGAAGATCTTCAGGGGCTTAGTGTTAGGTTTATTTAAGGGGAGTTTGGGTTAGATTAGGGGTATGTGGGTGGTGGGTTGTAATGTTGGGGGGTATTGTATGTTTTTTTTTACAGGCAAAAGAGCTGAATTATTTGGGGCATGCCCCACAAAAGGTCCTTTTAAGGGCTGGTAAGGTAAAAGAGCTTTGAACTTTTTTAATTTAGAATAGGGTAGGGCATTTTTTTATTTTGGGGGTCTTTGTTATTTTATTAGGGGGCTTAGAGTAGGTGTAATTAGTTTAAAATTGTTGTAATATTTGTCTAATGTTTATAAATATTTTTTTATTTTTTGTAACTTAGTTCTTTTTTATTTTTTGTACTTTAGTTAGCTTATTTAAATGTATTTATTTGTAGGTATTGTATTTAATTAATTTATTGATAGTGTAGTGTTAGGTTTAATTGTAGATAATTGTAGGTATCTTATTTAATTTATTTATTGATAGTGTAGTGTTAGGTTTAATTGTAACTTAGGTTAGGATTTATTTTACAGGTAATTTTGTAATTATTTTAACTAGGTAACTATTAAATAGTTATTAACTATTTAATAGCTATTGTACCTGGTTAAAATAAATACAAAGTTGCCTGTAAAATAAATATTAATCCTAAAATAGCTACAATATGATTATAATTTATATTGTAGCTATATTAGGGTTTATTTTACAGGTAAGTATTTAGTTTTAAATAGGATTCATTTATTTAATAAGAGTTAATTTATTTTGTTAGATAAAAATTATATTTAACTTAGGGGGGTGTTAGGGTTAGGCTTAGCTTTAGGGGTTAATACATTTATTAGAATAGCAGTGAGCTCCGGTCAGCAGATTAGGGGTTAATGTTTGAAGTTAGGTGTCGGCGATGTTAGGGAGGGCAGATTACGGGTTAATACTATTTATTATAGGGTTATTGAGGCGGGAGTGAGGCGGATTAGGGATTAATACATTTATTATAGTAGCGGTGCGGTTCGGTCAGCAGATTAGGGGTCAATAAGTGTAAGTAGGTGGCGGCGACGTTGGGGGCGGCAGATTAGGGGTTAATAAATATTATGAAGGTGTCGGCGGTATTAGGGGCAGCAGATTAGGGGTACATAGGGATAATGTAGGTGGCGGCGGTGTACGGAGCGGCAGATTAGGGGTTGAAAAAAAATTAATAGAGTAGCGGCGGTGTGGGGGGGCCTCGGTTTAGGGGTACATAGGTAGTTTATGGGTGTTAGTGTACTTTAGAGCACAGTAGTTAAGAGCTTTATTAACCGGCGTTAGCCCAGAAAGCTCTTAACTACTGACTTTTTTCTGCGGCTGGAGTTTTGTCGTTAGATTTCTAACGCTCACTTCAGCCACGACTTTAAATACCGGCGTTAGAAAGATCCCATTGAAAAGATAGGATACGAAAATGTCGTAGGGGGATCTGCGGTTTGGAAAAGTCGCGGCTGCAAAGTGAGCGTTAGACCCTTTCCTGACTGACTCCAAATACCAGAGGGCGGTAAAAACCAGCGTTTGGAGCCTCTAACGCTGGTTTTCACGGCTACCGCCCAACTCTAAATCTAGCCGAATATGAATCATTCAACAATCTACCTTGCCATTGAAAACAGATCTTGTCAGTGTAGAGAGGGCATGTATTCAAAGTATGTTTAAACATCATAGAATGTGTTTTCAATAAAAGTAGAAATGTTTTTTGTTCAAATAATAGTTTTTTTAAACTAACTTTTACTATACATTTGGTTTCTTACAATTCCTAATCTCACCACTGAAAGAGTGTGTTAAGAGGTTGTATTTTCCCATTAAAATACAGATTACATCCATGGAACAACCATGAAACTCATATGGAAAGCCTATATATTTGATATGTATGCACTTGCCAATCGCCTAGATTACGAGTTATGCGCACTATAGGAAAATTAATGAACGCAACAAAAGTTGCGTTATTTAACCCTCTATAGCACAGCCATTACAAGTTTTCAAACAGCTGGCTTGTGCGTGCGATATGGCTGTGTTGAGCTCAATACCGCACACAAACCAAGTTTAGATGTGCTCTTGCGCGCTTTCCCCATAGACATCAATGGGGAGAGCGGTTCAGAAAAAAGCCTAACACCTGCGATCGCGGAAAGAAAAGCTCCGTAACGCAGCCCCATTGATGTCTATAGGGGAAAAAAAAATAACGTTTAAACCTAACACCCTAACATAAACCCCACGTTTAAACACTCCTAATCTGCCCCCACTGACATGCTGACACCTACATAATGTTATTAACCCCTAATCTGCCGCTCCCGATATCACCGCCACCTAAATAAAGCTATTAACCCCTAATCTGCGCTCCCAATATCGCTACCACTATACTAAAGTTATTAACCCCTATTCCCCTGCACCCCAACATCACCCCCACACTATAATAAATCTATTAACCCCTATTCCACTGCTCCCCGACATCGCCGCCACTAAATAAAGTTGTTAACCCCTAAACCTCTGGCCTCCTACATCACTACCACTAAATAAACCTATTAACCTCTAAACCGCCAGCCCCCCCACATCGCAACAACCTAAATTAAACTATATTAACCCCTAAACCTAACCCTAATGTAACCCTAAACATAACCCTAAACCTAACACCCCTTAACTTTAACATAATTAAAATAGAGCTAAATTAAAGTTACAATTATTAACTAAATAATACCTATTTAAAACTAAATACATACTTACATGTGAAATAAAACCTAAGCTAGCTACAATATAACTAATAGTTTTATTTTTATTTCACAGGTAAGTTTGTATTTATTTTCACTAGGTAGACTGGTTAGTAAATAGGTATTAACTATTTACTAACTACCTAGTTAAAATAAATACAAACTAACCTGTGAAATAAAACCTAAAAAGCTGCCTTACACTAAAACCTAACATTACAAAAAACAAAAAAATCCTACCATTACAAAAAATAAAAACACTAAAATTACTAAAAAATAAAAAACCTACTATTACAAATGAAATAACAAACAAAATTATCTAAAACAATAAAAATGATTCCTATTCTAATACCCTTTAAAAAAACAACAAAAAAAACAAAATAAAAAAAAGCCTAATCTAAAATAAACTACCAAGGGCCCTTAAAAGGGATTTTGGTGGGCCCTTAAAAGTGCCTTTTGTAGGGCATTGCCATAAAGTTAACAGCTCTTTTGCTGCAAAACAAAACAAAACAAACACCCCCTAACATTATACAAATCCCCACCCCCCAAACCCACAAAATAAAAATAAAGTAAAATCTAATCTACCCATTGCCCTGAAAGAGGCATTTGTATGCCCACTAACATTACAAACCCCCACCCCCCCAAACCCACAAAATAAAAAAAACTATCTAAAAAAACTAATCTACCGATTGCCCTGAAAAGGGCATTTGTATAGGCATTGCCCTTAAAAGGGCATTTAGCTATTTTACGAATAGCCGGACCCTAAACTAAAAAAAAAAAAAAACACACAAAAAAGTTTACAAAATCCTAACACTAACCCCCAAAGATCCACTTACAGTTGCTAAAGTTTCGCTTGAAGGATCTTCATCCCGGAAGCTCCATCTTCATCCAGGCAGCTCCATCTTCATCCAGGCGGCATCTTCATCCAGGCGTCTCCATCTTCATCCATCGCGTGACCGGCATCTTCTTCATCCCTGCGGAGGCTGAGCAGTTGATGCACGGAGGCGGAGTTGTCGATGCGCAGATGCGGAGGTCCAGTCGAAGGTCCAAGGCGGAGGTCCAGGCAAAGCTCCAAGGCGGAGGTTCAGGCGGAGGTCCATCGATCCGATGTGGAGGTCCTCTTCATGCGATTGTCCGCCGCACACTGAAGATTGAAATGCAAGGTACCCCTTTTATATTGGGGGTACCATTACATTCCTATTGGTTGAAAATTTGAATCAGCCAGTAGGAATTTGGGCTGCTAAAATCCTATCCTAGAGCTACTGAAATTCTATTGGCTGATTTGAATAGTGCCCACATTTGTAAATCAGTAAATATAAATCTCTTTAAGGATAAAATATCCATTTTATTTGTATCTTGTTATATACAGAATGAGTGGTATTTTTAACCTAAAACTTTACCAACCGTTCTGGGCTTGTAATCAGGATTTTTAACCTAAAACTTTGCCAAGCATACATAATTTATAAAAAAGACTCCTGTGAAGTATTTTGTTTTTATGGTCATGCCTTGCTGTTTCAAAGCTGACAAGGTTGTCTTGTTTTTAATTTAAATTTTTTATTTTATTTTACTTTTTCAAAGTTTTATTTTTGTGCGGACCAAGTGGACTGTTTTACAGTCTTGTTATATGTGTAGTAGTGAATTGTTACAAGATAAATGTGGTTCCATTGATTATAATAAGCTTAACTAGCAACTTGTAGTAATACATTATAAAAATACCTCTTTTATATGTAATAAATAAAAATATACTCCACTACCTCCTTTAAAAATATGCCTTATATGGCTTTAAAAGCTAGAGACATAGATTATGATGCAGATACGGACCATAGGGACCCCTGATGCCCCTGTTTCCGCGTGAGCCTTTAGGCTCGCCAGAAACAGCAGTTAAGAAGCAGCGGTCTTAAGACTGCTGCTCCTTAACTGGTCCGCTGCCTCTGAGGCTGCGGACATCAATCCGCTCAATCTCATACGATCTGGTTGATTGACACCCTGTGGTCGCGAATCTGCAGGGGCTGCATTGCACAAGCAGTTCACCAGAACTGCTTGTGCAATGTTAAATGCCGACAGCGATGTCTGTTGGACATGATCCACTGAGTGGATCATGTCGGACAGACATTTGGTAAATTGGCCCCAAAGTCTCAACAAGTCTGCCCTTATTTCCCTTAAAGTGTAAGCTTACTTTGTTCATAAGATAGGCTTATTCCAGGCTTTCTTCAACACCTCTAATGGAAGTTTTTTCCACCTCTAATGAGAGTTTATTACATTAATCAACCACCTTCCGCACATTACTCCTGAACCTATCACCCTTGTTATATTTTTTAGACCATATCCAATTTTAGTAGTCATTCTTTAAAGTAGCCCTTATTATTTCCTAAAATATTGGGTATACCCATCACTTGTAAAAGTCATCTAATGCCCACACATCAGAAATGAGGCAAGATTTAGGAGTTTCCTCTTCAGGTATCATCAACCGAATCCACATTTAGCAGCAAGTGGGTCTCCGTCCCTTAAAAATTATAACATGTACTAAATATAATCAAGTGGTTTAGAAAATTGAATAAAAATCAGAAATTATTGTTCAAGTAGGTGGGGTAATTGAGAGGCAACAGGACCGCGGAGCTCTGTACTCTTTCTGAGTTTTTGAGTGGCATGGTGCCCCTCTCAGTGGCCCTCACATCCTTTCCATGCCAAGCACAGACTTACAGACATACATCCCTTGCAACCTATTTCATGCCACAACATGCCCATATCCAACCACCAGATATATGTGTCAGTAGTCTTTTCCCACCTTGTCTGTCAGTGAGGGCAGTAACACCTGTTAAATCAAAATGTTGTTAATTAATTAAGAGCTCCTCCCTAATATTATGCCTAATTAATTATGCTGTCTTCCTCCTATCTTATAAAAGACAATTAATAATTGTTGTTGCATGTACTTAAACTGTGATATAATTTCATGTTTTGTATATGAAACAAAGAAAAAAGAATCCTTTAAATGTAATTTATGTCCGTGAGCACGTTTTACTGCTGCTCTTCGTAAAAGTGTTAAAAGCTTACTGTGAAAAGATGTTATGAATACCCTCGGGTAAACTGTACAGATGGCTTCGGTTACGGTTAATGAGCTGTAAGAAGAATACAGAATTAAAGAATATTGTGTGAAAGGTATATCTTTATAAAGAAATTATTTTTTTATTGTTGAGGACAGTACCTGTACAAATGAAAAATGAATTACCCTTTTATTATTAAGTAAATATATGTTATATCTAAGGTGAACTGCAATTATGATAAAATAAAATATTAATTTGGATTAGTGTGGTGGGGAGGAAAAACTCAAAAAATATATACCAGTCATATGAAAGAGAAGCATTTAAACATGTTAGTGTGTTACCAGTGTAGTAAAAAGTTTTTAGATTTAAATAAATTGAAACTAATACAGTGGTTTCAGGAGAGTACTTCCTACTAATATTCATTGTGCCTATAGGACAAAAAGCATCAGCATAAAGTACTTTTCAGCCAATGAACATTAATAGGAAGTGCATGTCAGCCAATGAGCATTAGTAAGAAGTACTGTACATTACTGATACCGCATTAGTAATTTAATTTTTAAACAGCCTTCATTCATATTATTGTCAGAAAAAAAGATGCTATAATTAGCTAAAATACACAAATTCATAAATTCACCTTAACTTGTAAAACATGCTCACAATGATAAACTCAAATTGAGAAGGAGAGAGAGAGGCACTGAAGAGAGAGAAGAGAAGAAGAAGAAGAGAGAGAGAGAGAGACATAAGAGAGAGGGGAGGAGGAAAGAGAGAGACACCTAGATTACAAGTTTTGCGGTATGAGTCAAATAGCAGCGTTGTGGTCCATAACACATCATTTTCCCTAATGCAGCCATTACTAGTCTTTGCGTTCTGGCTAAAAAGCAAGCGTTACAGCCTAAAATGACAAGATCTGTAACGCCATCTAAAGGCCTAGATTTAGAGTTGGGCGGTAGCCGTCAAAACCAGTGTTAGAGGCTCCTAACGCTGGTTTTTAATGCCCTCTGGTATTTGGAGTCAGTCATTAAAGAGTCTAACGCTCACTTTCCAGCCGCGACTTTTCCATACCGCAGATCCCCTTACATCAATTGCGTATCCTATCTTTTCAATGGGATCTTTCTAACGCCGGTATTTAGAGTCGTGTCTGGAGTGAGCGTTAGAAATCTAACGACAAAACTCCAGCCGCAGAAAAAAGTCAGTAGTTAAGAGCTTTATGGGCTAACGCCGTTTTATAAAGCTCTTAACTACTGTGCTCTAAAGTACACTAACACCCATAAACTACCTATGTACCCCTAAACCGAGGTCCTCCCACATCGCCGCCACTCTATTAAAATTTTTTAACCCCTAATCTGCCGACCGCCACCTACGTTATCCTTATGTACCCCTAATCTGCTGCCCCTAACACCGCCGACCCCTATATTATATTTATTAACCCCTAATCTGCCCCCCTCAACGTCGCCTCCACCTGCCTACACTTATTAACCCCTAATCTGCCGAGCGGACCGCAGCGCTACTATAATAAAGTTATTAACCCCTAATCCGCCTCACTCCCGCCTCAATAACGCTATAATAAATAGTATTAACCCCTAATCTGCCCTCCCTAACATCGCCGACACCTAACTTCAAACATTAACCCCTAATCTGCCGACTGGACCTCACCGCTATTCTAATAAATTTTTTAACCCCTAAAGCTAATGCTAACCCTAACCCTAACACCCCCCTAAGTTAAATATAATTTTATTCTAACTAAATAAATTAACTCTTATTAAATAAATTATTCCTATTTAAAGCTAAATACTTACCTGTAAAATAAATCCTAATATAGCTACAATATAAATTATAATTATATTGCAGCTATTTTAGCATTAATATTTATTTTACAGGCAACTTTGTATTTATTTTAACAAGGTACAATAGCTATTAAATAGTTAATAACTATTTAATAGTTACCTAGTTAAAATAATTACAAAATCACCTGTAAAATAAATCCTAACCTAAGTTACAATTAAACCTAACACTACACTATCAATAAATTAATTAAATAAAATACCTAAAATTATCTACAATTAAACCTAACACTACACTATCAATAAATTAATTAAATACAATATCTACAAATAAATACAATGAAATAAACTAACTAAAGTACAAAAAATAAAAAAGAACTAAGTTACAAAAAATAAAAAAATATTTACAACCATTAGAAAAATATTACAACATTTTTAAAAAATGCCCTACCCTATTCTAAATTACAAAAGTTTAAAGCTCTTTTACCTTACCTTTTACCTTACCAGCCCTGAACAGGGCCCTTTGCAGGGCATGCCCCAAAGAATTCAGCTCTTTTGCCTGTAAAAAAAACCATACAATACCCCCCCAACATTACAACCCACCACCCACATACCCCTAATCTAACCCAAACCCCCCTTAAATAAACCTAACACTAAGCCCCAGAGGATCTTCCTACCTTGTCTTCACCATGCCAGGTTCCAGAGTCTTGATTCAAGCCCAAGTGGGGGGCTGAAGAGTGACGTCCCTCCATCCTCGGGCTGAAGTCTGGATCCAAGTGGCGGCTGAAGAAAGCCATCATCGGGCTGAAGTCGGAAGTCCATCATCGGGATGAAGTCTTCTATCAAGCCGCATCTTCAATCTTCTTTCTTCTGGAGCGGAGCCATCTTCTTTCCAACCGACGCGGATCCAACCTCTTCAACCGACGCCTACTTGCAGAATGAAGGTTCCATTAAGGGACGTCATCCAAGATGGCGTCCCTCGAATTCCGATTGGCTGATAGGATTCTATCAGCCAATCGGAATTAAGGTAGGAAAATTCTGATTGGCTGATGGAATCAGCCAATCAGAATCAAGTTCAATCCGATTGGCTGATCCGATCAGCCAATCAGATTGAGCTCGCATTCTATTGGCTGATCGGAACAGCCAATAGAATGCGAGCTCAATCTGATTGGCTGATTGGATCAGCCAATCGGATTGAACTTGATTCTGATTGGCTGATTCCATCAGCCAATCAGAATTTTCCTACCTTAATTCCGATTGGCTGATAGAATCCTATCAGCCAATCGGAATTCGAGGGACGGCATCTTGGATGACGTCCCTTAAAGGAACCGTCATTCGTCGGTGAAGATGGATGTTCCACGTCGGCGGGATGAACATGGATCCGGAAGAAAGAAGATTGAAGATGCCGCTTGATAGAAGACTTCAGCCGGATCATGGACCTCTTCAGCTCCCGCTTGGATGAAGACTTCAGTCGGATCATGGACCTCTTCAGCTCCCGCTTGGATGAAGACTTCAGTCGGATCATGGACATCTTCAGCCCCCCGCTTGGGCTTGGATCAAGACATCGGAGGAGCTCTTCTGGATCGATCGGTGAACCCGGCGTGGTGAAGATAAGGTAGGAAGATCTTCAGGGGCTTAGTGTTAGGTTTATTTAAGGGGGGTTTGGGTTACAGGCAAAAGAGCTGAATTTTTTGGGGCATGCCCCACAAAGGGCCCTTTTAAGGGCTGGTAAGGTAAAAGAGCTTTGAACTTTTGTAATTTAGAATAGAGTAGGGCATTTTTTTATTTTGGGGGTCTTTGTTATTTTATTAGGGGGCTTAGAGTAGGTGTAATTAGTTTAAAATTGTTGTAATTTTTTTCTGTTTGTAAATATTTTTTTATTTTTTGTAACTTAGTTCTTTTTTATTTTTTGTACTTTAGTTAGTTTATTTAATTGTATTTATTTGTAGGAATTGTATTTAATTTATTTATTGATAGTGTAGTGTTAGGTTTAATTGTAGATAATTGTAGGTATTTTATTTAATTAATTTATTGATAGTGTAGTGTTAGGTTTAATTGTAACTTAGGTTAGGATTTATTTTACAGGTAATTTTGTTATTATTTTAACTAGGTAACTATTAAATAGTTATTAACTATTTAATAGCTATTGTACCTGGTTAAAATAATTACAAAGTTGCCTGTAAAATAAATATTAATCCTAAAATAGCTACAATGTAATTATAATTTATATTGTAGCTATATTAGGGTTTATTTTACAGGTAAGTATTTAGCTTTAAATAGGAATAAGTTATTTAATAAGAGTTAATTTATTTAGTTAGAATAAAATTATATTTAACTTAGGGGGGTGTTATGGTTAGGGTTAGACTTAGCTTTAGGGGTTAAAAAATTTATTAGAGTAGCGGTGAGCTCCGATCGGCAGATTAGGGGTTAATACTTGAAGTTAGGTGTCGGCAATGTTAGGGAGGGCAGATTAGGGGTTAATACTATTTCTTATAGGGTTATTGAGGTGGGAGTGAGGCGGATTAGGGGTTAATACATTTATTATAGTAGCGCTCAGGTCCGGTCGGCAGATTAGGGGTTAATAAGTGTAGTTAGGTGGAGGCGACGTTGGAGGCGGCAGATTAGGGGTTAATAAATATAATATAGGGGTAGGCGGTGTTAGGGGCAGCAGATTAGGGGTACATAGGGATAATGTAAGTAGCGGCGGTTTACGGAGCGGCAGATTAGGGGTTAAAAAAAATATGCAGGTGTCAGCGATAGCGGGGGCGGCAGATTAGAGGTTAATAAGTGTAAGGTTAGGGGTGTTTAGACTCGGGGTACATGTTAGAGTGTTAGGTGCAGACGTAGGAAGTGTTTCCCCATAGGAAACAATGGGGCTGTGTTAGGAGCTGAACGCGGCTTTTTTGCAGGTGTTAGGTTTTTTTCCAGCTCAAACTGCCCCATTGTTTCCTATGGGGGAATCGTGCACGAGCACGTTTTTGAGGCTGGCTGCGTCCGTAAGTACCGCTGGTATCTAGAGTTGCAGTGGCGTTAAATTATGCTCTACGCTCCCTTTTTGGAGCCTAACGCACTGAAAACCCTGCCATTCTGTGAACTCTAAATACCAGCGGAATTTAAAAGGTGCGGCCAGAAAAAAGCACGCGTAGCTAACGCACCCCCTTGGCCGCAAAACTCCAAATCTAGGCGTTAGTCAGTAGTTATGAGTGTTACGCTACAAAGCTGTAACATAAAACTCATAACTAAAGTGTTAAAAAGTACACTAACACCCATAAACTACCTATTAACCCCTAAACCACGGCCCTCCCGCATTGCAAACACTAAATTAAATATATTAACCCCAAATCTGCCGCTCCCGATATCGCCACCACTTTAAAAAAATATTAACCCCTATTCTGCCGCTCCTTGACATCCTCACCACTATACTAAAGGTATTAGCCCCTAAACCCCCGCCCTCCCGCATCACAAACACTATTTAAATATTATTAACCCCTAATCTACCGTCCGTCCACATCGCCCCCACTATACTAAAGTTATTAAGCCCTACACCGCCACAACTATACTAAACCTATTAACCCTAAACTGCAAGCACCCCCTTAACAAAATATACTAAACTAAACTATTAAAGGGACACTCAATCAAAATTAAACTTTCATTATTCAGATAGAGAATGCTATTTTAAACAACTTTCCAATTTACTTCCATTAACAAAATGTGCACAGTCTTTTTATATTTAAACTTTTTAAGTCACCAGCACCTACTGAGCATGTGCAAGAATAAGTATGTATGCATATGTGAATGGCTGATGGCTGTCACATGGTACAGGGAGAGTGGAAAAAGACATAACTTTTAAAATTGTCAGAAAAAAAATCTACTGCTCATTTGAAGTTCAGACTAAGTGCTATTGCATTGTCTTGTTATCTTGCATTTGTTGATTATGCAAATCTACTGTGTTGACTGGTCCTTTAACCCCTAAACCGAAAGCCTCCCACATCAAAATAAGCTAAATTAAACTATTTACCCCTAAACCTAACAACCCCCTAACTATATAACTTTATTATTTTATATTAAAATTACAATTTCCCTAGCTTAAATAAAATTAAAATTTACCTGTCAAATTAAAAAAACTAAGTTTAAACTAACAATTAAACTAATATAATTATTAAACTAAAATTAAACAAACTACAAATTTAATAAAACTAAACTACACAAACTATCTAAATACAAAAAAATAACAAACACTAAATTATAAAAAATAAAAAACAAAATTATCCAAAATAAAAAAGAATTACACCTAATCTAATAGCCCTATCAAAATAAAAAAGCCCACCCAAAATAAAAAAAACCCTAGCCTATGATAAACTACCAATGGCCCTTAAAAGGGCCTTTTGTGTGGCATTGCCCCAAAGATATCAAATATTTTACCTGTAAAAAAACACAAAGACCCAACCAACAGTAAAAACAGTAAAAACCACCACCCAACCAACCCCCCAAAATAAAAAACCTAAGCTACCCATTGCCCTGAAAAGGGCATTTGTATGGGCATTGCCCTTAAAAGGGCATTTAGCTCTTTTACTGCCCAGGCCCTAAACTAAAAAATAAAACCCACCCAATAAACCCTTAAAAAAGCCTAACACTAATCCCCTGACGATCTACTTACCGTTTTTAAAGTCCTGCTTGAACGATCTTCATCCCGGAGTTGAAGTCCTAATCCAGGCGGAGAGAAGTCTTCATCTAGGCGGCCTCTTCAATCTTCATCCCGGCGGCGAAGTCCTGATCCAAGCGGCGAGAAGTCTTCATCCAGACGGCCTCTTCAATCTTCATCCAGGTGGCATCTTCTTTCTTGATCTCGGAGGCGCGGAGCAGGTCCATTCTAAAGACATCCGGTGCGGAGCATCCTCTTCATACGGTCGCCGCCGTATACTGAATCTTTAATGCAAGGGACGCTATCCAAGATAGCGTCCCTTGCATTTCAATTGGCTGAAAAATTTGAATCAGCCAATAGGAATTAGAGCTGCTAAAATCCTAATGGCTGTTCAAATCAGCCAACAGGATTTAAGCAGCTCTAATTCTATTGGATGATGAATCAGCCAATAGAATGAGAGCTGCTTAAATCCTATTGGCTGTTCAAATCAGTGAATAGGATTTAAGCAGCTCTCATTCTATTGGCTATAGGGGGTGTTTTTTTATAGCAAAAGAGCTGTTTAACTTAGGGCAATGCCCTACAAAAGGTCATTTTAAGGGCCCCCAAAAGGCCCTTTTAAGGGCCCTTGTGTCAGGGTTTTTTCCTGTTTTGTTTGTCATGTGCTGCTGGCAGCCATTTTACTCACCTCTCTTGCTGACTCTGTTGCATACTGTGTGATGCTGCTCAATTCCTGCACTTCCTTTTATGGCCAGACTGGTGTACATCATCAGGATGCAGTCTCAGAATTGAGATGTCATCACTTACTATTTAAAGGGCCTCTGTTCAGTATGCTTTGCCCTTGCGTTGTCTCAGACCTGTTTGTGAGAGCTCCTGTGTATTACCTGGCTGTCTGATGTCCCTCCTGGTTCCTGATCCTTGGCTTGTTCCTGACTCTGCTGTTCTCCTTGTTCCTGATTCCGGCTCGTCTGACTACTCGCTTTGGCTCCTGACTCGGCTCGTCTGACTACCAGCTCTGGTTTTGATTTCTGGCTTGTTATTTGACTTGTGAACTTTTTATTATTTTTTGCTATTAATAAAGGTGTGATTATTTTTGCACTTCTCACCTCAGTCTGATTCCTGGCACCCTGACATTACGCAAGGGCCATGAATCCTGATAGTGCTAATAATCCACCTTTACCTGCCATTATTTCCAGGATGGATGAACAAGATCACCGCTTGGATCAATTTGTACTAGCCCTGCAAACCCTGCTGACTCGCACTGCACATTTGGACCAAAGTGTCCCGCAAGTTATGGCTGCTCCTGTTTCCGCTGCTGCACCTAGTCCTACCAGGAGCATGTCCGGTTCTGCACCTCTACCTCAGCGTTATGGAGGTGATCCTAATCAGTGCAGAGGGTTTTTGAACCAGTTGGGCATTTACTTTGAGATGTTACCTCAGGCGGTTCCCTCTGACAGAGCTAAGGTGGGATTTATCATCTTGTTACTCTCTGACACGGCCCTTGCCTGGGCTAATCCCTTGTGGAAGACCAATAAACCTGTGATTTCAAATTACCCTGAATTTGTGGCCTCCTTTCAAAGGGTATTTGATGTTCCTGGCTCACTCTATCTCTGCTGCTAAATGACTCATGTCCATTCAGCAAGGTACAAGATCTGTTGCTCAGTATGCCATTGAGTTCCGTACGCTTGCCGCAGAGGTAGGTTGGAACAATGAAGCCCTTTTTGCTGCCTTCTTTCATGGGCTCTCTGATGCAATTAAAGATGAAGTTGCTGCCAGAGATTTACCAGCAGATCTCGAGGCATTGGTGTCTTTTTTGATCCTAATTGACATCAGACTAAGTGAAAAGCCCTCTTTCAAGGAGCGCTTGCGGAAGCCTCCTGTTCCGTTGTCTCCTACGTGTTCGTTCCCACCCATGCCTCCCTCTCCTCCCATGCCTCCTGGTCCCGAGTCACCAGATACTGCTGAGTCGATGCAGTTGGGATTAACGCGTCTCTCCGCGGCAGAGAGGGCCTTTAGGAGGAGTGAGGGGCTCTGCCTCTATTGTGGATTACAGGGCCACCTTTTGAAGTCTTGTCCTACACGGCCGGGAAACACTCACACCTAAGGTCCTGTTGCGGGCAGACCTTGGGTGGTTTATCCTCGCCCCCGGAACCGCTAAATGAGAAACTTTTGGTTATGGTTGTCCTTTCCTGGGTGGACTCCTCCATAGTCACCCAGGCTCTTGTTGACTCAGGTGCTGCTGGCTATTTCATTGACAGTGATTTTGTATCAAAGCACTCCATTCCTGTTTTGCCTCGGTCCGTTCCGCTTGCTATTGAGGCCATTGATGGCAGGCCCCTTCAGCCCGCACCCGTTACTCATGAAACTGCTCCGTTATCCATGGCTGCTGGGGCTCTCCATTTTGAAACCCTCCAGTTCCAAGTGATAAACTCTCCACATTTTCTGGTTGTTCTGGGTTATCCCTGGCTCCAAAAGCACAATCCCAGTCTCGACTGGTGCAGGTCCGAAATTTTGTCGTGGTCTCCGCAATGTATTTCCACTTGTCTTCGGAAACCAGTTAAAGTCTTGTGCACTTCTTCAGTATCTCAATTGCCAGAGGAGTACCGAGAGTTCCTAGACATTTTGACAAAGTGCGTGCCGGTACGTTGCCTCCTCACCGGTCTTACGATTGTGCCATAGACCTGCAACCCGGACCCATTCCTCCTCGGGGCCGGGTTTACCCTCTTGAGGAGCATACAATCTCGTTAGGATCAAGGAGGGCCACAAATGGAAAACAGCATTTAACACCAGGAGCGGGCATTATGAGTATCTTGTAATGCCCTTTGGCCTATGTAATGCTCCTGCTGTTTTCCAGGAATTTATTAATGATGTCCTACGAGATATGTTGCAACAGTGTGTTGTGGTGTACTTGGACGACATCCTCATACACTCACCCACACTTGAGGCTCATCGTTCTGATGTTACACGGGTTCTTCAGAGACTACGTGAGAACGGCCTGTTTTGTAAACTCGAGAAATGTGAGTTCCATCAGACTCAAGTAACCTTTCTAG
This sequence comes from Bombina bombina, assembly GCF_027579735.1. Classification (NCBI taxonomy): domain Eukaryota; kingdom Metazoa; phylum Chordata; class Amphibia; order Anura; family Bombinatoridae; genus Bombina; species Bombina bombina. Next base: position 1,022,290,669 of record NC_069504.1, read on the forward strand.
GTTATGTTATCTCCATTGCAGGGTTCTCCATGAATCCTGACAAGTTATCTGCAGTTCTGCAGTGGCCTTGCCCAGTTGGTCTTCGGTCTATTCAATGTTTTTTGGGGTTCGCCAATTACTATAGAAAGTTTATTTCTTCCTTGGTCAAACCTATCACAGACATGACCCGTAAAGAGAATGACCCAGTCCATTGGTCACCTACTGCCATTAAGGCCTTTGATAGTCTTAAGACTGCCTTTGCTGCCACTCCAGTTTTGGCTCATCCTAACACTGTCCTGCCTTTCGTTCTTCAGGTTGATGCGTCTGAGACTGGAGTAGGTGCCCTCTTGTCTCAACGTCCTACGCCTGGCGGTTCCTTGCATCCGTGTGGTTTCTTCTCCAAGAAATTGTCTCCAGCGGAGTGCAATTATGAAATTGGCGACCGGGAATTACTGGCGATAATTTTGGCACTCAAGGAATGGAGGCATCTTCTTGAGGGTACTAGCTTGCCAGTGCTCATTCTTACTGACCACAAGAATTTAACTTATCTATCTGAAGCTAAACGTTTGTCACCCCGACAGGCCAGATTGGCACTATTTTTGTCTCGGTTTAATTATGTGGTCTCCTACCTGCCTGGTAGTAAGAATGTTAGGGCTGATGCCCTCTCTCGACAATTTTCCCCTCTGTCCAAGGAGGAGTCTGTACCTACTCCAGTTATACCTCATGACCATATTTTGGCTACCATACGTACTAATTTGACTTCTCCCTTGGGGGAGGAGATCCTGGCTGCACAAACCAATGCACCTCCTGAGAAACCTAGTGGTAAGTGTTTTGTTCCTGAGAATCTTCTAACTAAACTTTTGCACACTTACCACTATCCTAAAGCCAATGGGTCTGCAGAACGGTCTAATAAAGCTCTGGAACAGTTCCTCCATTGCTTTGTCTCAGATAACCACAATAATTGGTCTGAACTGTTACCTTGGGCAGAGTTTGCTCGTAATAGTGTTATTAATGCTTCCTCCAAGTTATCCCCGTTCATGGCGAATTATGGGTTTCAACCATCCTTGTTGCCCGATTCATTCATGTCTCAGGGTATTCCGGCTTTGGAGGAGCATCTCCGGCAACTCCGTTCCACGTGGGTGCAGATTCAGGATTGCTTTCATCATTCTATGCAGCGCCAAAAGTTCCAGGCTGATGGTAGCTGTCTGCCCGCGCCTTCCTACCAGGTTGATGAGAGAGTTTGGCTGTCCTCCTGCAACTTGAATCTTCGTGTGCCTTCCAATAAACTGGCTCCCCGTTATGTTGGTCCTTTTCGAATACTCAGACGGGTCAATCTTGTGGCCTACGCTCTTGACCTTCCTCCTGCAATGCGCATCTCCAATGTTTTTCATGTCTCCCTCTTGAAACCATTGGTTTGTAATCGGTTTACCACTGTGTTGCATCGTCCCCGTCCTATCTCTGTTGACAACCATGAGGAGTATAAGGTCAGCAGCATTATTGACTCTCGTATGTCCAGGGACCGCGTGCAGTATTTGGTTCAATGGAGGGGCTACGGAAGGGTACTGTCAGGGTTTTTTCCTGTTTTGTTTGCCATGTGCTGCTGGCAGCCATTTTACTCACCTCTCTTGCTGACTCTGGTGCATACTGTGTGATGCTGCTCAATTCCTGCACTTCCTTTTATGGCCATACTGGTGTACATCATCAGTGTGAGACAGGATGCAGTCTCAGAATTGAGATCACTTACTATTTAAAGGGCCTCTGTTCAGTATGCTTTGCCCTTGCGTTGTCTCAGACCTGTTTGTGAGAGCTCCTGTGTATTACCTGGCTGTCTGATGTCCCTCCTGGTTCCTGATCCTTGGCTTGTTCCTGACTCTGCTGTTCTCCTTGTTCCTGATTCCGGCTCATCTGACTACTCGCTTTGGCTCCTGACTCGGCTCGTCTGACTACCAGCTCTGGTTTTGATTCCTGGCTTGTTATTTGACTTGTGGACTTTTTATTATTTTTTGCTATTAATAAAGGTGTGATTATTTTTGCACTTCTCGTCTGAGTCTGATTCCTGCCACCCTGACACCTTGATAGTTTGGGGGGTAGGGATTTGTATAGTGTTAGGGGGTGTTTGTATTTTTATTTTGGAGCAAAAGAGCTGTCTATCTCAGGGCAATGTTTTACAAAAGGCCCTTTTATTCTAGATTAGGCTTTTTTTTTGGGGGGGGGGGGGTTTAAAAGGGTATTAGAAAAGGAATAATCTTTATTTATTTTTTTGATTTTTTTTTTTTTTTGTAATGGTAGTTTTTTTTATTTTTTGCAATGGTAGGTTTTTTATTTTTTGTGATTTTAGTGGGGGGGGTTTGTAATGTTAGGTTTTAGTGTAAGGCAGGTTAGGTTTTATTTCACAGGTAAGTTTGTATTTATTTTAGCTAGGTAGTTAGTAAATAGTATAAAAAAAATGATGCCAATGGATACGAAAATATTAAAACATCAAAAAATCTTTATTAGTTCCATATAAAAAAAATGGTAATAGCAGACTCCATACAAAAATGTGTGCTAAAACGTCCATACAAAAATGTGTGCTAAAACGTGTGACCAGTTTCGGCCAAATAGACCGTAGTCATAGACATCTACCTGGAGGAGGAGTTGTCGAGCATGATGTGGAGCAGGGTTGTGCAAAGTTGGAGTGTGAAGCCGTAAGGAAGCAAACGCTGCAGCTGAGCACACGCAAGGATACACACGATGGTTTGAGGGCTTTGTATCAATGACAGACTAAGGAGGAGAGTATGGTAACTCTTATGTTTCCAGTTGTTTTGGCTTTTTCTTGTGGGAGGCGGGCACAACTCTATAACCAGGGGTTAGAGATCGCATAGCGGACCTCTGAGTTAAAGGAAATGAGTTGCTGCCAATTTTGCCTCTAAAGCCCATTTGGAATCTTACAACTGTTTTTACCGTCATACCTAACAGCTCAATTTGAGACTTAGCCTATATATATATACTGTATATATGCCCCCAGTTGTGTACACAAGCATATTTAAAAACATTATATATGAACTGCAAAATACTGCACTCACTCTGCAAGTTGCATATTTTAACGGCCACTAGGCCCATTTATCAAGCTCCGGATGGAACTTGAGGGCTCGTGTTTCTTGCGAGCCTGCAGGCTCGCCAGAAACAGCGGTTATAAAGTAGCCGTTTAAAGACTGCTGCTCCATAACCCTGTCCGCCTGCTCTGAGCAGCTGCTGGTGCAATGCTGAATATGGAGAGCGTATTGCTCTCCGCATTCAGCGAGGTCTGGCGGACCTGATCCGCACTGTAAGATCAGGTCCGCCAGACCTTTGATAAATATCCCCCCCTTGTCTCCAACACACCCACTTTATACTACACTGATATTGTTGCTCTCTGTTTTGTAGTTAGTAAATAATAATAACTAATTGCTAACTAGTCTACCTAATTAAAATAAATGCAAACTTACCTGTGAAATAAAAATAAAACCTAAGCTAGCTACAATATAACTAATAGTTATATTGTAGCTAGCATAGGTTTTATTTTACAGGTAAGTATTTAGTTTTAAATAGGTATTATTTAGTTAATAATTGTAAATTTAATTTAGATCTATTTTAATTATGTTAAAGTTAGGGGGTGTTAGGGTTAGGTTATGGGGTAGGTGTAGGGGTTAATAGTTTAATTTCGGTTGTTGCAATGTGGGGGGCAGGAGGTTTAGGGGTTAATAGGTTTATTTAGTTAATAATTAATTTTAATTTAGCTTTATTTTAATTATGTTAAAGTTAAGGGGTGTTAGGGTTACATTAGGGTTAGGTTTAGGGGTTAATATAGTTTAAATTAGGTTGTTGAAATGTGAGGGGATGCCGGTTTAGGAGTTAATAGGTTTATTTAGTGGTAGTGATGTGGGAGGCCAGAGGTTTAGGGGTTAATAACTTTATTTAGTTGCAGCAATGTTGGGGAACGGCGGAATAGGGGTTAATAACTTTAGTATAGTGGCGGTGATATTGGGAGCGGCAGATTAGGGGTTAATAATTGTATTTAGGCGTCAGCAATATCAGGAGCGGCAAATTAGGGGTTAATAACTGTAGGCAGGCGTTGGCGATGTTGGGGGCAGCAGATTAGGGGTGTTTAGACGTAGGGTTTATGTTAGGGTGTTAGGTTTAAACTGTATTTTCTTTTTCCCCATAGACATCAATGGGGCTGTTTTACAGAGCTTTTGTTTTCCCAATCGCAGGTGTTAGACTTTTTTTTAGCCGGCTCTCCCCATTGAAGTCTATGGGGGAAGCGTGCACGAGTACATCGAAACACCTCTGCTCTTGTGTGCGGTATGGAGCTCAACGCAGCCATATTGCCCGCACAAGCCGGGTTTTTTTAAACTTGTAATGGCAGCGCTATAGGGGGTTAAATAATGCAACTTTGGTTGCGTTCTTTACTTTCCCTATAGTGCTCAAAACTCGTAATCTAGCTGAGAGGTGCAGTAAAAAGAGGTAAATCCAAGCTCAAATATTCTGTATACATCATTTGGATAGATTAACTAATTGAAATGGCAACTGTACTAATTGGTTGGTATGACTTAGAAGAAGACTTTAAAAAAAACAAAAAAACACCCCAGCTGCATATGAGGATTTTTCACTGCAAATTCCTATGGATTGAAATGGTGTCAATGATGCTAAGGTGCTACATCACTTCTATGCAACACCACTACAACAGCAATTTAATCCCTAAATTTCTCTGAACAGTGCAGCAGTGATTTAACCACGTGTCTTAGTGCCTAACTACGGGTGTAACATACCTCCCAACATTTCATAATTCAAAAGAGGGACACACCCCCACACCCCCCATTCAAAAAATTTGAAATGTGGTGGGCGGGGCTTAAAAATCATAAGACCAAAGTAATTTAAATAAAATTCTAAATAAAGTCATATATTGTAATACACTTAGGCAGCAAATCAAACACAATCTCAAACCACTGGTATTGCTATTAACCTTTGCAGAGACATTGCTAAATATTTTTATCTTAATTGGACATTTAATAATAAATTCTTTAAAACTGCTCTCTGCATTCCCCATTAATATTCTAGATTCTGGCCTTTAAAATCAGCAAAAATGCACAGTAAGCACACTACATAGCATACACTTACACATGCAGATACACATACTACATAGCATACACTTATACATGCAGATACACATACACTACATAGTATACACTTATACATGCAGATACATACACACACACACATATTACATAGCATACACTTATACATGCAGCATACACTTATACATGCAGATACACAGACACTACATAGTATACACTTATACATGCAGACACACACACATTACATAGCATACAATTATACATGCAGATACACACTTATACATGCAGATACACATACACTACATAGTATACACTTATACATGCAGATACATACACACACACACATATTACATAGCATACACTTATACATGCAGCATACACTTATACATGCAGATACACAGACACTACATAGTATACACTTATACATGCAGATATACACACACACATTACATAGCATACACTTATACATGCAACATACACTTATACATGCAGATACAGACACTACATAGTATACACTTATACATGCAGACACACACACACTACATAGCATACAATTATACATGCAGATACACACTTATACATGCAGATACACACACAATACATAGCATAAACTTATACATACAGAAACACACACAGTTATGGATACAGATAGACACACACACACTACATCATATATGGGTATCTGTAATTCATTGTATGGGGTCCTGGGGTTGGCAAGCACATTAGCTGGCAGTCTGCGGCTGTCAGTGTTTGTTACCCTGGTATTAGCACTGCTCATTGTATAAAACTGAAGGCATGCTAGTATTATCACCAGGGGTTAGACATCATCACTACCAGAGGTAGGTTATAGAGGTCACCATTACCCGTGGTCAGAGTGTATACAGCCTTCTTACTCCTGCTTAACCCACACACCATTCCTTTTCCACAGGGAATCTAACAGGTATCTAATCCCGTGAGAGCAAAGCCAGCTGCTTCTGAGTATGGGCCCACTAGAATTTATTTTATTTTTTAATGCATGGGGCAAATCGGGACAGATGGCTAGCAACCCGGGACAGGGGGACAGACCCCTAAAATCGGGACTGTCCCGCGAAAATCAGGACAGTTGGGGGGTAATGTGATTAGTTTGCTGGGAGAGAAAGAAGTAGAAGAAAAGTACATTGCCTGGCTCTTATATGGATTCATAAAAGGGGGCAGAAATGACATTTCTCTTTCCAGTGAGCTCCATTACTTTCTATAGGAGGCTTCTTGTAAATCACAAGGACATCTCCATTTTTTTGTCCCCTGTAAATATCTGCATGGTTTTTCACCTCTAAATCAGTGAAGTGTTCCCCATTGGGACCTCAGAGAGGGGAATTCTGGGTGAAAACTCTCATCAATATTAGAATGAGCTAAAAAGAATTTAGTGGAAAAGTGACAGGTTAGTTATTAGGTAAAATATGGAGCATAGTTTAAATAATACAAAAGTTTTGATTTCTTTTGCAATAAAATAGATCTTGTAAGTGTTAATGTATAGTGTAATCCATGCTTAAAAGCAGCCCTTGAAAATCTCATTAACTTTCTATGACAACAAGCTATTATCTTCTATTTATAGCAGCAATATATTGTTCAACTCTGAATAACTGAGTACAGTGAATATTTGACATGACATAACAGCATACAGAGGAGGTGACAAATCTGAAAGCTTTAACGAATATTTAATAGTATTCAATATTATTTATACATCTGATGAATCACAAAATTTGTTGGCACAGAAAAGCCTTTAATACAATTTTACAGTATAATATCCTCCTTTAAATTGCATTTGAGAGTTGATAGAAAATTATTTTTTATATAGATATTTTTTACATACTGCCATAGTAAAATGCAGATAATACAATCTAAATGATCAAACCCCTTTCATAATTGTATACAGACAATGAAATGCCTGTGTATGTATGTATGCATGTATGTATGTATATACCGTATTGTCCCGAGTATAGGCGGCACTTTTTTCCCCTAATGCAAGTCTTTAAACTACGGGTGCGGCCTATACTCGGGATGTTGCACAAAAACAATATTAAAATACAGGTATACTGTCAGTAGCTTGAACAGTCCGGGTTGGGGTTAGGCACCGGTAGTTACAGAGGGCTGAGTGGGTTAGGAGGGAAAATACAGTTTCACAAAGACAAAGATCCCGGTAACTAAAGTTTACCATCAACAGCCTGATAGCATTTGTTGCAATAGAAGCATAGATCACAACTGACCCCAGTACAATGATCGTTGCTGCCATCAAATACACCTTCAAAGGGCTTGTACCGCTGTAAACTCCAAGCAGAACATCCACGTCTGCTTCTGACTTCTCCGGATAAACCTGCCAGCTGAGAGCCTGAGGCGGAGTTGCCTGGCTAACTAAGGACACCCTTAGCCCTAATGAGATTGCAGGATTGGTTCTTCATCAGAGAAACGTCACAGCTCCATCCGTTGATTGGACCGAGGCGAGTGGAGGCGTGGTCATGCTGATGCTACACAGTCACAGTATCCTGTATACAGGAATGTGCCTTTACAGCACGCCATATTATGGTATTAATGAAAAATACTGGTATCTCATTGTAATTTATGCACAGTGCAATTAAACTACCATATTTTCTGAAACATTTTTACAAAGAAAAGCTCTTTAAATTGTGCAAGTTTTATCTTTTGCAAAAAGTTTGAAGTTAAAAAGTTCAGCTGTGAATCAGTGCTGAAGATAATGATTACCGGTATATCATACATTTCACTGGTTTCACAGCACACCTGTGTCTTATGATTACAGAAAAGTATCTTCACGATAAGAGTATAGTCATTCAGCTTGTTTCTTGAATGAGGTCTTTGCATTAGATCAATACCGGTATTTTGCCAACAAATTTCATGGACATTTTGTACTCTTAGAGCTTGATGATCAAATCATTGTCATAATAGAAAATGTGCATGAAATTTGTTGGCAAAATACTGGTAAGAAGTTAAAAATGTAATTTCTTTAAAATGGCACCAAACTTTAAGGGTGCGGCTTATAATCAGGAGCGGCCTATACTCGGAACAATACGGTATTTATATATATATTAGTATTATAGTATAAACATGTTTTTATTTTACAGTGTTCAGTGCTCCAAATTCTGCAAATATCCATATGCTATTTTTGATAATTCATGTACACTGTATATTGCAAAAATATGTCAATGTACATTTGAATATTATGTCCCATATATAAGTGGGTTTATAGGTCATAAAATCCCTTTAAAAAGTAGATCAGTGCATACTGGGAAATGTTAAGTGCAGGGTGGAAACATTAATCTCTTTTGAAAGTGTGTGGTAAATGGTAGATTTATCTGAAAAAAGAAATTTACTTAGTTTATTTAAATCTGTAAACCATGGGGAAAACCTTTAAAGAGTGTGAGTTATATGCGAGACTGGTTCACAGTGCTAGCAAGAGCAGATTCTAAGTGCTTATATTTAATATAATTGATAACCATTGTTATTGATTTTATTAGCCCGTGCAGGGCTTTTTATATTGTTATTTTTAATAAATATTATTATATTTCAACATGGAGTCTTCCTAAATACAGATCATTAGGAGTGGTAAGTCCCAGGGTTGGGACAGAGCTCAGTCTGCCTCATTCTGCACACTGGAGTGCTGCAGTATTAGTGAGTACAAACTCATATATTTACTCAGTGTTTCTCTCCCTGCAGTGACCTATATACAATGTGGCACATTCTGGGCCAGATTACAAGTGGCACGCTAATGGTAACGGAAGTTGCTATAAGCAACTTGATATTACAAGTCCACGGTAAATCCGATTTAGCAAAAATCGGTTAGTTTTATAAATACTTTACATGCCTATGTTCTTCACTTTGATTTTTTAAAATGTTAAAAAGATATTTCAATATATATATATATATATATATATATATATATATATATATATATATATATATATATATATATATATAAAATCATATATCTCCATATACAGTATATCTATATCTGTATATGTTCACATATATAGATATAGATAAATATTTTAAATATTTTACAAAAACATAAATTATGCTTACCTGATCATTTCATTTCCATCGAGGGGAGGAGAGTCCACAGCTTCATTCATTACTGTTGGGAATTAAGAACCTGGCCACCAGGAGGAGGCAAAGACACCCCAGCCAAAGGCTTAAATACCTCCCCCACTTCCCTCATCCCCCAGTCAATCTGCAGAGGGAACAAGGAACAGTAGGAGAAATATCAGGGTATAAATGGTGCCAGAAGATTAAAGATTAAATTTAGGTCTGCCCATTGGAGATACGGGCGGGAGCAGTGGACTCTCCTCCCGTCGATGGAAATGAAATTATCAGGTAAGCATAATTTATGTTTTCCATCTAAAGGGGAGGAGAGTTCACAACTTCATTCATTACTGTTGGGAACATATACCCAAGCTTTAGAGGACACTGAATGAAACCGGGAGGGAAAAGGCGGACCCTAATCTGAGGGCATCACAGTCAGCAAAACCTTTCTCCCAAAAACAGCTTCCGCAGAAGCAAAAACATCAAATTTGTAAAACTTTGTAAAAGTGTGTAAGGAGGACCAGATAGCCGTTTTACAAATTTGCTCCATAGAGGCCTTATTCTTGAAGGCCCAAGATGAAGCCACAGCTCTAGTTGAATGAGCCATGATCCTCTGAGGAGGCTTATGTCCCGCTGTCTCATAGGCCAAGCGAACCAAGCTCCTCAACCAAAAGGACAAAGAAGTGGAAGAGGCTTTCTGCCCCTTGCACTTCCCTGAATACACCACAAATAGAGATGTAGACTGTATGAAATCCTTCGTAACCTGAAGATAAAGCTTCAGGGCACGAACCACATCCACATTATGAAGCAACCTCTCCTTAGAAGAAGAAGGGTTAGGACACAAAGAAGGAACCACTATTTCCTGATTGATGTTACGGTTAGACACCATCTTAGGCAGAAACCCCAAACCAGTGGGAAGCACAGCCTTATCCGCATGAAAAACCAGATAAGGAGGCTCACATTGCAAGGCAGCCAGTTCAGATACTCTGTGTGCCGATGCAATGGCCAATAGGAAGAGAACCTTCCAGGACAGAATCTTAATGTCAATGAAATTCATAGGCTCAAACGAAACCTTCTGCAATACCTTAAGGACCAAGTTTAAGCTCCATGGGGGAGCAGACTGTCTAAAGACGGGCCTGATTCTATACAGAGTATGAACAAAAGATTGGATGTCAGGGAGCTCAGTGAGCCTCCTATGCAACAAGACTAATAATGCTGAAATCTGTCCCTTTAAGGAACTGGCGGCAAGACCCTTCTCCAAACCGTCTTGGAGAAAGGACAGAATCCTGGATACCTTCACCTTATGCCAAGGATATCCATGCTTCTCACACTAGGACAAGTAAGTCCTCCACACCTTATGGTAGATGCGACGAGTGACTGGCTTCCTTGCTTGAATTAGAGTATCAATCACATTTTCAGAAAAGCCTCTCTTGGCCAAGACTAGGTGTTCAATCACCACGCAGTCAGCCTCAGAGAATCAATATTTTGATGTTGAAAAGGGCCCTGTTCCAGCAGATCCCTGCGACAGGGTAACCTCCACGGCAGAGAAGATAACATCCCCACCAAATCCACAAACCATGTTCTCCACAGCCACAATGGAGCAATCAGAATGGCCGAAGCCCGATCCTGTTTGATGCGTGCCACTACACGAGGTAGAAGTGGTAACGGTGGAAAAATGTAAGCTAGGCTGAATCCCCAAGGCACCACTAAGGCATCTATTAGCTCTGTCTGGGGATCTCTGGACCTCGACCTGTAACGGGGTAGCTTGCAATTGAGTCTGGAATGCCATGAGATCTATCTCTGGTGTTCCTCACCTTAAACTAATCTCTGCAAACACTGCGGGATGAAGAGACCATTCCCCTGGATGGAAGGATTGCCTGCTGAGATAGTCTGCTTCCCAGTTGTCCACATCTGGAATGTGAATTGCTGAGAGCAAGCAGCTGTGAGACTCCACCCACTCCAATATCCGAGACACCTCCCTCATGGCTAGGGATCTCCTCGTAGCCCCTGATGGTTGATGTAAGCCACCAAAGTTATGTTGTCGGTCTGGAATCTGATGAAGCTGAACACCCCCAGAGGAGGCCATGCCTTCAGAGCATTGTAGATTGCTCGGAATTCCAGAATATTTATGGTGAGGAGAGACTCCTCCCGGGACCATTTTCCTTGTGCCATCCAGGCACCTCAAACAGCTCCCCATCTTGCCAGACTCACGTCCGTGGTCACAATCTCCCAGGATGGTCTCAAGAAGGATGTCCCCATGGACAGTTGCTCTGGATGGATCCACCAAGAGAGGGAAATCTGAGTCCGAGCATCCATGGATATCTGTTGTTATAGATCTGAATGATCGCCATTCCACTGTCTCAACATGCACAATTGAAGAGGTCTGAGATGGAACCTGGTGAATGGAATGACGTCTATGCTGGAGAGCATGAGTCCGTTCACCTCCATACACTGAGCCACCGAGGGTCTTGGGGAGGATTGAAGGGCAAGACAAGAGGACGCAATCTTCCGGCATCAATGGTCTGTGAGAAATATCTTCATGGACATAGAGTCTATTATCGTGCCCAGGAACTCCACCCTGTTGCTGGGAACCAGGGAATTCTTTCCTGAGTTGATCTTTCAACCGTGAGACTGGAACAAAAGGAGAAGTGCCCTCGAATGATCCTCTGCGTGACTGAGCGACGGCACCTGGACTAGGATGTCGTCCAGATAAGGTGTCACAGCAATGCCTCTGGATCTGGCCACTGCAAGTAGCACCCCCAGAACCTTTGTGAAGACTCTCAGGGCCGTCGCCAGACCAAAGGGAAGGGCCACAAACTGGAAGTGTAGGTCCAGAAACACAAATCTTAGGGACTGGAAGTGGTCCTTTTGAATTGGCACATGAAGGTAAGCGTCCTTTAAGTCTATAGTTGTCATGAACTGTCCCTCTTGAACTAGGGGCAGAATAGATCTGATTGTTTCCATTTTAAACAATGGAACACTCAGAAACTTGTTTAAACACTTTTTCGGTCCAGAATCGGGTGGAATGTGCCCTCCTTCTTCGGAACCACAAAAAGATTTGAATAGTACCCTAGACCCCTTTCTGCTTGGGCTACTGGTACGATAACACCTAGAGAAGAGAGATCACTCACACATTCTAGAAAGGCTACTCTCTTTTCCGGTCTTGAAGACAGGTTTGACAGGAGGAATCTGCCCCTGGGCGGATGGGATCTAAACCCTATCGTGTAACCCTGGGCAACAACGTCCAGAACCCAAGGATCCTGAACATCCTGCAACCAGGCTTCTGAGAAGAGAGATAATCTGCCCCCTACTTGGTCTGGAGACTGGTCGGGGGCCCGCCCCTTCATGTCGATTATGTCTCGGCAGACTTCTTACTCTGCTTAGACTTGTTCCAAGAATGAGCCGGTTTCCAAGTTCCCTTGGACTGGTCCACGCTTTCGCGGCGGGCTGCTGGCGCTGGGCCTTGTCCACACTAAATGTTCGAAAAGTAGATCCTTTAGGCTTAGCCATCTTATCCTGCGGTAGGAAAGCTCCCTTGCCTCCCGTAACCGTGGATATGATCGAATCCAATCCTGGACAGAACAGAATCTTTCCTTGGAAAGGCAGGGACAACAGCCTTGACTTAGAGGTCATGTCCACAGACCAAGACTTTGGGGAACAGTTTCTTAAAGGACGGAATGGGGAACAGTTTCTTAAAGGAAGAAGAAGAGTAAAAGGAAGAACTTAATCATTCCCATTCATTCTTAATAATATTTGCCATCTTAACAGGAACCGGGAAGGCCTGAGGCACCACCCTGTCCTCATATACCTTATCAAGCTTAGGAATCGCAGGTTCTTCTGGAAGTTTCCAGAGTAGCGAGCACTTGTTTCAACAAAAAGCGCAAATTTTCCATCCTAAACCAAAGTCAGTCTCCTCTGCAGCCGGAGGTTTAGATAACACGGACCCCGACCCAAAAGGGGCCTCCTCTGAAGAGTCGGAGTGGGCCTCATCATCGTATACTGCCTCTGAAATTTCCACAGGCTTAGACAACCCATGATACGCCCTACGCTTGCACTTAGCAGAACGTGGTAAGGCATGGATCACTTTCAATACCGCCATTTGCAGTTGATCCGCAAAATCTGACGGCCAACGAATCTCTCCCGCAGGAGTAATGGTTGGACCCTGGGGCGCTGCATGTGCAATTGGAGATGGATGCAGGGAATGCACCTCACGGTACGGGGAACCCTCAGAGGTGGATGGCTTAGTAGTACTACACATCTGTTTGCTTTTAGATGTTGTAACTTTATTAAGGCATGTGGATCATAGTTGAGCAGGCTGATCTACCAGAACCTCCTCACAATAAACACAGGAATGAGACCTTGTTAAAGAGGGAGAACCTTCCAACGCGTCAGAGTCCTCCATAGCTTGTGCTGTTATTACGGATTAGATTAACTTAATAATTAGGCACCTTTATACCTCCAATGGCCGGGCACTCACCACCTCCTATGACCCGGACTACAGAAACCTTTCCGTCTCCTGAGCCGCTGATCAACAGAGAAGAGAGATAGCCACACCCAGTCACATGGAATGCCTGATAGGACCACCCCTGCCTAAGGAGAAAACGCGCCAAAAAATGGCCGCGCAATACTCCCATAAGTCACCTGAAAGTTCCACACATTGCCAGAGCCTCATCTCGCACATAACGCAGCAATGACACAATAAACAATATCATGTATAACTGCCCCTGTTCAATAATCCCCTTTCAAGGAATATTAACCCTTGATTCTTTAAGATAAAGTCGTCACACTGTGACCCTGTCTTCCATGTTATCATTTATGCAATAAAAAAATGAAACAATCTTACCAGAATCTACGCCGTGGAACAGGAACACGGCCCTTCAAGTGTGACATGTTAGTAGCCTTGCTCCTGACATGGACTTGAGTTAAAAAGCAGGCAGCAAAAGCTAATTGCTTGTGAAGCTGTTAATATGAGTCGGGATGGTTTAGCAGAAAGACTCCCCCTGCATCTCCGGACTCTAACTTTCACCCAGCCTCTCACTGAGAGGCTGACAGGACTACTTAAAACTCCAGTCACAATGCGAAGAGTACTACCCTCCATAAGAGACTACTCTGAACTTCGGCACCTCTCTGCCGTCCTCTTGTGACAAAAGGCAAAGAATGACTGGGGGATGAGGGAAATGGGGGAGATATTTAAGCCTTTGGCTGGGGTGTCTTTGCCTCCTCCTGGTGCCAAGGTTCTTAATTCCCAACAGTAATGAATAAAGCCGTGGACTCTCCTCCCCTTTAGATGGAAAAATAATTATATATATATATATATATATAAAAATATATACTGTACATATATATATATATATATATATATATATATATATATATATATATATATATATATATATTTAACCCCTTAAGGACAAGGCCATTTTTCAATTTCTTACCTTTAAAGGGACATTAAACCCCAAAAATTATTTCATTATTCAGATAGAGAATTTACTTCTATTATCAAATTGTTTTCATTCTCATGTTATTCTTTGTTGAAGAGATACCTAGGTAGGTAGCGTGCACATGCCTGAAACACTAAATGACAGGAAGCAGTACTGCCATCTAGTGCTTCTGCTAATATATAACATTGTTGCAAAACTGCTGCTATATAGTGCTGCAGACATGTAAACACTCTTGAGCTTACATTTCTACTTTTCAAATAAGGATAACAAGAAAGTGAAGAAAATATGATAATAGAAGTAAATTAGAAAGTTGTTTAAAATTTTATGTTCTATTTAAACCATGAAAGAAAAAAAAAATGTATGCTTACCTGATAAATGTATTTCTTTCTTGACACGGTGAGTCCACGGATCATCTCTAATTACTATTGGGAAAATCACTCTTGGCCAGCAGGAGGAGGCAAAGAGCACCACAGCAAAGCTGTTAAATATCACCTCCCTTCCCTCCAACCCCAGTCATTCAACCGAAGGAAAAAGAGAGAAAGGAAGTAACACAAGGTGCAGGGGTGCCTGAGGTTTACAACACAAAAACCTGTCTAAATAAACAGGGTGGGCCGTGGACTTACTGTGTCAAGAAAGAAAGAAATTTATCAGGTAAGCATAATATTTGTTTCTTTCTAATGACACAGTAAGTCCACGGATCATCTCTAATTACTATTGGGAATAAATACCCAAGCTAGAGGACACAGATGATAAGGGAGGAAAAGACAGGTTACCTAAACAGAAGGCATCACTGCTTGAAGAACCTTTCTCCCAAAAGAAGCCTCAGCCGAGGCAAAAGTATCAAATTTATACAATTTTGAAAAAGTGTGTAGAGAGGACCAAGTTGCAGCCTTGCAAATCTGTTCCACAGAAGCTTCATTTTTGAATGCCCAGGAAGAGTAAACAGCCCTTGTGGAATGAGCCGTGTCCCTCTCAGGAGGCTGCTGTCCAGCAGTTTCATAGGCCAAACAAATTATACTCTTCAGCCACAAAGAAAGAGAAGTAGCCGTAGCTTTCTGACCCTTGCGTTTCCCAGAGAAAACAACAAAGCAGAAGACTGGCGAAAATCCTTAGTCGTCTGTAAATAGTATTTCAACGCACGCACCTAGGTTGTGCAGCAGACGCTCTTTATGAGAAGAAGGGTTAGGACACAAAGAAGGAACAATGATTTCTTGATTAATGTTCCTATCCAAAACCACTTTAGGGAGGAACCCTAACTTAGTACGCAGAACTACCTTATCTGAATGAAAAATAAGGTAAGGGGATTCACACTGCAACGTTGAGAGCTCTGAGACTCTACGAGCAGAAGAAATTGCAACAAATTTTTTTTTTTTCCAAGATAACATCTTAATATCTAAGGTATGCATAGGCTCAAACGGAGCCTGCTGAAGAACTTTAAAAACAAGGTTAAGACTCCAGGGAGAAGTAACAGGTTTGAACAAAGGCCTAATTCTGACCAAGGCCTGACACAAAGATTGCACGTCTGGTACATCAGCCAGACGTTAATGCAACAAAATAGACACGGCAGATATTTGACTCTTCAAGGTAATAGAAAATAGAAGAGGCGCCACATAGGGTGATAACATATAAAACAAGACAACCTGTGTGTCAGGACCCCCTCAAGAGAACTACTCACGTAGGAGGCAGCACAACTGGAGTGCCTAACAATGCAGTACGGGACCAGAAAGTCGCCCGAAAGACTCAGGTAAGGCGCCCAAACGCCAATGTCAGGTTGCGTGGAAGGATACAGCAGTCACCAGCACAACGTGCTCTCAGGGGATCAGAGGATCACAGACTTCCGTCCATCCAAATGATAGTACAGGTTAGTCGTGCCTGAATACCACAGGCTTGTGGAATCTACTGCACTGACATAATCCTCATTCCATTGCCTGAGCATGCATAACTGCAGAGGTCTGAGGTGGAAACGGGCAAACAGAATGATGTCTATGGCAGTTACCATCAGACCTATCACCACCATACATTGAGCCACTGACAGCCGAGGAGAGGACTGAAGGGCCAGACAAGAGTCGAAGATCTTTGATTTTCTTACCTCTGTCAGAAATATATTTTAATTGATAGGAAATCTATTATGGTTCCCAGGAACACTACCCTTGTAGCTGGAATTAAGGAACTCTTTCCCAAATTCACCTTCCATCCGTGAGAACGTAGAAAGGATAACATCTCCATGTGGGAGTTCGCTTGTTGAAGGTTTGGCGCCTGAACCAGAATGTCATCCAGATAAGGTGCCACTGCAATGCCCCGCAACCGGAGCACCACCAACAGGGATCCCAGGACCTTTGAAAAAAATCTGAGAGCTGTGGCAAGCCCGAATGGAAGAGACACAAACTGGAAGTATTTGTCTAGAAATGCGAACCTCAGAAACTTGTGATGATCCCTGTGGATGGGAACATGCAGGTACGCATCCTTTAAATCTACTGTTGTCATGAATTGACCCTCTTGAACCAAGGGAAGAATGGAATGAATAGTTTCCATCTTGAAGGATGGTACTCTGAGGGACTTGTTTAGACTTTTGAGGTCTAAAATTGGTCTGAAAAATCCCTCTTTTTTGGGAACCACAAACAGATTGGAGTAAAATCCCAGACCCTGTTCCTGCATTGGAACAGGAACTATTATTCCCAGGTCGGAAAGGTCTCGGACACATTGTAAGAACGCCTCTCTTTTTATCTGGTCTACAGATAGTTTTGAGAGCAGAAACCTGCCCCTGGGAGGAAAGGTCTTGAACTCTAGTTTGGATCCCTGGGACACGATGTCCACCGCTTAGGGATCCGGGACATCCCGAACCCAGGCCTGAGCGAAGAAGGAAAGTCTGGCCCCCACAAGATCCAGTCCTGGATCAGGGGCAGGCCCTTCATGCTGACTTTGAGTCATTAACAGGCTTCTTAGATTGCTTCCCCTTGTTCCAAGACTGGTTGGAACTCCTCTATCAAGGAGTTTTGGCAGACGGACCCCAAGGTGGAAGTGGCAATTTCCACTTTGGCTAAGAGAACTACTATTCCCATAAAGGATAGCTGTTCCTTTAAGGATCCTATGGATAAGAAGTTGGAGGGGTTGCTTAAAAAGATGTATGTACACCAGGGTTTACAATGGCAACATGCGGTGTGTATTACTATCGTCACCAGCGCGGCGGCATACTGGTTTGATGCTCTGTCTGATTCTATTCAGACAGACACTCCTCTTGAAGAGATCCAGTAAAGGATCAAGGCCCTTAAGTTGGTAAATTCCTTTATTACGGATGCATCCCTACAGGTTATTAAGCTGGGAGCAAAGATTTTGGGTTTTGCCGTTCTGGTCTGGTCTGCAGAGCCTTATGGTTGAAATCCTGGTCTGAGGATGTTTCATCTAAGTCTAAGCTTTTGGTGATTCCCTACAAGGGTAAGACCTTGTTTGGGCCGGGCTTGGCTGAAATTATTTCCGACATTACGGGAGGAAAGGATCATTTCCTTCCTTCGGATAAAAGTACCCTGTACGCTGTGTCATTAAGGGGTTAAAAATAATAAAACAACATGTTCGTCTATGTGAGGAACATAGGAATGCAAAGTATTTCCAACGTAACTTTGACTTTACCTCCTGGGCCGGTGCTAGGATTTTTGGCTACACAGGCAAAAAATAATAATTATTTACCATTACTTTTTCTTAACAAAATGCTCTGGTAATGTGTTAAGCAGCTATAGATATCTATTTTGGGCTAAATTACAAGTGGAGTGCAAAATATCGCTTTTGCGAGGGAAAACTTTGAGCTCCACTTAGTAATGCCAGGGCATGCAAATGTGCGCAGGTATTACAAGTAAACCAAAATGCGAGTGAGACCTTGTGTTCGCATTGCATGGAAGCTTTGCATTCATGAGAGCGTGCTTCCATGGGATCAAATGGAAGCCTCATTTTCATGTTGTGAAACACAGCATGAGAACCTAGTGCAGTGAAGGGAGTAAGTTGTGCAGCGATGGGCAGCAAATGTTAAATATATATGTATAAGAGCTTGTAAGTGAGTGCTGGGTTTTCTCTGTGTGTTGAATATATACATATATATTTACGTGTTTATATGTGTATATACGCATATTAGCACATATATATATATATATATATATATATATATATATAAAAAAGCATTTACTGTACATATATTTTTATAGGGAGCACACAGTTCCCTTTAGAACACAATGTAAAGGCACTTTTCAGTGCCGTTTTATTTCTAACACCCTCCAGTCGCCAACTTTAACCCCTAAAAACTGCTTTGTGCAGTTTTTATATAAAAAATGCTTTTTTTTTAAATAAAAATATACTTTATTTTGGGGTCATTTGCGGCACTTTTGGAAAATTGACCAGAGATCTGATCACTGGTTAATTTTTTCGGAGCACTAATTGCTTGCAGATGCAATAACCAGTCACTTCTAATGGCTGGTTATTTATCGAGAGCCTGTAAACAGGCGAATTTGCCCATTTACAGGTGCACAATAAATTAGAACTCTACTTGTAATCTTGCCTTTTATCTATAATGACAAAAAAAAAATAGAGTTCTCACATCATGACTGTTAATGGTTAATTTCTGCATCACATATCGCACCAAAGTGGTGGCTCTGCACAACATAGCACATCAGTGGTGCATCTGCATAATGATTTAAATATTGGTGACAATAAATAAAACAAACAAACCTGGAAGCAGGATGATTTATTTTCGCCAGAGAACCTGTTCACCTGTAATCACTACTTGGCAAAATTTAAGACTGCAGGAATGCTCTGTTGTTCAGTCCGGTCCCCTGCACTTGGGCAAACATACAGCTAGATTACGAGTTATGCTTCATAACGCTGCTTTTTCCCTAACGCTGCTATTACAAGTCTTGCAGGTATAGGTGTACCGCACACCTTTTTGGCCATCATGCAACGTCAGTACCGCACTTTTATAAAAGTCCTTTTTCAATGGGACTTCCATAGCGCCGGCATTACGAGTTTGCCTGGGAGGCCAAAAAGTGAGCGGTACACCCTATACTGACAAGATTCGTACCGCCATCTAAAGTCAGTAGTTATGAGTTTTACGTTACAAAGCTGTAGCATAAAACTCATAACTAAAGTTTTAAAAAGTAAACTAACACCCATAAACTACCTATTAACCCCTAAACCGAGGCCCTCCCACATTGCAAACACTATAATAAGTTTATGAACCCCTAATTTGCCACTCCGGACATCGCAGCCACTATTAAAATTTATTAACCCCTATTGCGCCGCTCCCCGACATCGTCGCCACTATAATAAACCTATTAACCCCTAAAATGCCGCCCTCCCACATTGCAAACACTATTTAAAGATTATTAACCCCTAATCTGCCCAATAGGATTAAAGCTCAATCCTATTGGCTGATTAGAACAGCCAATAGGATTTTTCACCTTTAATTCCTATTGGCTGATAGAATTCTATCAGGCAATCGGAATGTAAGGGACACCATCTTGGATGTCGTCACTTAAAGTGAACTTCATTTTCCAGCGACGATCGGAAAAAGAGGATGCTCTGTGATGGATGTCTTGAAGATGGACCTGCTCCGCGCCAGATGGATGAAGATAGTAGATGCGGTCTGGATGAAGACTTCTGCCTCTGCCCGCTTGAATGAAGACTTCTGACGGCTTCAATGAGAACTTCTGCCCGCTTGGATGAAGACTTTTGCTGGCTTCGATGAGGACTTCTGCCCGCTTGGATGAAGACTTCTGCCGGCTTTGATGAGGACTTCTGCCGGCTTGGATGAAGACTTCTGTTGCCTGGATGAGGATGTATGTCCGGTCTTCGAAAACTGTAAGTGGATCGTCGGGGGTTAGTGTTAGGTTTTTTAAGGGTTTATTGGGTGGGTTTTATTTTTAGCTTAGGGTTTGGGCTCCGTAAAAGAGCAAAATGCCCCTTTAATGGCAATGCCCATCCAAATACCCTTTTCAGGGCAATGGTTAGCTTATTTAGGTTTATTTAGATAGAATTTTATTTGGGGGGTTTGGTTGTGTGGGTGGTGGGTTTTACTGTTGGGGGGTGTTTGTATATTTTTTTTACAGGTAAAAGAGCTGATTTCTTTGGGGCAATGGCCCACAAGAGGCCCTTTTAAGGGCCATTGGCAGTTTAGTGTAGGCTAGGTTTTTTTTATTTTGTGGGGGCTTTTTTATTTTGATAGCGCTATTAGATTAGGAGTAATTCATTTTTATTTTTGATAATTTCGTTTTTTATTTTGTGTAATTTAGTGTTTATTTTTTTGTAATTTAGATAATTGTATTTTATTAATTTGATTTATTTTATTTTATTGTAATGTTAGGTTTAAGTGTAAGGCAGGTTAGGTTTTATTTTACAGGTAACTGTATTTATTTTAACTATGTAGTTAGTAAATAGTTAATAACTATTTACTAACTAGTCTACCTAGTTAAAATAAATACAAAGTTACCTGTGAAATAAAAATAAAACCTAAGATAGCTACAATATTATAATTATTAGTTATTTTGTAGCTAGTTTATTAACCCCTAATAAACAAGAGATCTCTTATAATTATGAGTTAAGCATTGTCCATATCAATATACTTCAATTGTAATCAGTGATCTGGCCAGAAGCCAGTATATGGCAAAAATGCAAAAAAGAGTCTCTTAGGGATCGATTTATGAAGCAGCGAATGCTGCTTCCGACCCACTCCACTTCAGTTCCACCTGAAGTGGAAGTTAAGAAGCAGCGGTCCTAAGACCGCTGCTCCTTAACTCGTCCGCCACCTCTGAGGTGGTGGACAGCAATCAGCTTGTTCGAATACGATTGAGCTGATTGACACCGCCTGCTAGCGGGCGAAATGCTGGTGCAATGATAAATGCCGGCAGTGTATGCTGTCGGCATTTATTGATGTGTGGCAGACATGATAAGCTACATCGTATCATGTCCGTCCGCACAATAATAAATTGTCCCCTCTGTAAAGCTATTAGAAACCGTCCATCTATAAAATTGATTGTAATATCTCCCAGTGAGACTGTACTTGCAATAATTTCCAGCAGTGTATGCCTGTATTGTTATGCATAGAGTTAATACACTAGTAGTGCAAAATGAAGCAGTTTATGTGCAACCAGCAGCAAAGCGTTAGTATGAGCCAAAGCAATTCATGCATATAAAGCAGCAACAGGACAATGTATTGTAGCACATTCAATAATTCAGCCAAGGCAGTGAAAGCATGTGAAGCAAACTAAGCAAACAGGGGAACTATCCATCCCTAGTAAATATGCACGTATGTACGTGTCCGGTTTATTCAATCATCATTCGTCAGGGTACTATCTACTGAGGGCATCACCCTCAGGACCCTTGCACATGTGATATCATGGACACAGGTGATGATCTTACCAGTCTTCACAGCGGTCCGTGACCGCTGCAGTATCTTTCATACCTAACCTTCCAACCTGCTTTAGCTTGTTGATTGCATTATGCTTTTCCCGTACTTGATCCTAGGTCTTGAATGTGACTCTCAAGTAGCACAGTCCAGCTGGGGGTAGAGGTGGTTAATCGTATCCTTGGTCTTCCATGGTGTACTGGAACATATTCGGTCAGCCTAACCGAGTGTGTAGAAAGCAAATATGGTCACGCAACACGTGTTTTGCCGCTGGGCGAACTCACTGCGGCTTTCTCAAGTGTAATTATTAAAGGAATAGCTACGCTTGAGAAAGCCGCAGTGACTCACCTCCTCTCCAGTCACCAACTATTTTTCTGATGCCCCAATATTTGAAACCTTTTGTTGTTTGGTTATGATTTTCTTTGAAGTGACGCGAGAGGAGGTGACCCTCAAAACCATGCTCTATATTTAGCAAATGTTCATGTATTCTGTCCCTCAAAGGGCGTGAGGTCTCATCTATGTATTGTTTGTTGCAGGGGCATTGTATCAGATACACTACATTTTTATTGGTACACCTAATGCAGTCCTTTATCTCAAATTCTTTGTTTGTTGTGTTTGATACCACAAATCTGTTTTTTCTTCACTAAAGCTACATGCTTTACACCCAATACAAGGATAGAAACCTTTGATTTTTTTCAAATCTACATCTAAGATGGTATTTTCTTTTTTCTTTGGAACACTAGATGCTATGATACTTTTTAAGTGTTTTACCTTTTTAAATACTATATTGGGTCTTTCGGAAAGAAGTTCATCAATAATAGGGTCCCTTTGTTATAAATACCAGTGTTTGTTTAAAACTGACCTAATTTCCTTATGGTGTATATTATAATCCGTAATGAACGGTATCCATAATGTATCCCTCTTATTAGCTACCTTTGGTTTTCTCTCTCTCTCTTCCTCTAGCTAATTGTCTGGCATCTTCAATCAATCTTTTGTCATATCCTCTCTGTTCAAATTTAGTTTTCAGGTTTTCTGCTTGTTCCTCTAATCTGGAACAATTTTTTCTAATTCTTGTAAATTTATTTGTTGGACATTTTCAACCCACTTTTTTAGATGGCAGCTTTCACTGTGTATGTAGTTGTTTGAGTCTACCTTTTTGAAATGTGTCTTTGTATATATAGTCTGGCCAGAAATTTCTATGTCTATATCTAGATAACTAATATTAGATTTACTAATTTCATATGTGAAACTTAAACCAAAATTGCTGTATTTTAAATCTTCCATAAAAAGGTCAAATAATTCAGGATTACCTCTCCAAATGATGAAAATAGCATCTATAAATCTGCAGTACGGCCAATAGGTTACGCCAGAAAACGGCGGCAGCGCGCATCCCCATGTTGAAGATAGATGGACGGTGTGTTATAAAACCCACAGATATTGGCAATGCTTTTGCAGATTACTATGCCGCCCTCTATAATCTACAACAGGACGGCTCAATTAGCCCTCCAACATCTGAGAATATTGAGACACTGCTTTATTACTATATTCCTGTTATTTTTTAGACCTTTTTAGTACCTCTTGTTCTTTACTGGTTAGGTTTGACTTGCTCTATCAGTAAACTCAGAGATTTTTACCTTTTTATAGCATAAAAGTTTGATTTGGGTTTCAATTCTGTATGCTGGAAACCTCTTGTGTTCTGTATGTCCCTTGTTATTGGATGTTTTTGGATGTGTCTTTTTTGAGCTATGCTTCTTATAAATTAATTAACATTATTTCATGTATCAAATTTGTTTAGTTTGGCTGTTGAAGCAAAGGATAATCCTTTCTTAAATAGTTTACATTCATCTATACTTAGTTCTAGATTGTTCAGATTGAATATTCCATTCTTATCTATCTCGTTTGTTTGTGTAAGTCTCCCAGCTCCTCTTCCTCTATTTCCTCTCTTGTTCTTTCTCTCATTTTTAATCTCTCTTTTTGTCGTGTGTCCTCTTCTAAAAAAGATTGTGATGTTCCCTGTCTGTTGGGTAACTCATTTTGTTTCCATTTGTGTCTGGGTGACTCATTTTGTTTCCATGTATGTCTGTGTTAATTTTCTAGAGGTGTATATCTGTTTTTAGTTGGTAGTCTCCAATTATTTCTTCCATCACTCTGCCCTTGTTTACACCATCTCCAAGGTGTATTCCACCTATTCTCGGTTTCATATGTATTTTGGTTTTTATTTTCATATTAGCAATCTCTATAAGAATTAGTATCCATCTTCTCCATGATTTTTCTATTGAAAAGGTTATTATTATTATTATTATTATTATTATCTCTTTTTCATTTGTTAGTATTTTATCTCCTCCAATTGTTATGACTATCATAGGGATAAAACTGTTGTTTAATGATATTATACCAGCCCTGGTATTTTTATCTCGTTACCTATTTATCAAATATTTGTCATTATTACTAGCATATGTATTGTCTCTGTATACCCTGTTTTTGCCTTGGTTATTCTTAATCCTTTTATTGTAACTCTTATTAGAAAAATACTTTCCATTTATCTTCCTTGTTACTGCTTTTAGTAATTGTTAAATCTCTATATTCTTCTAATGTGTCTATTGAATTTTGAGTAATAGTATCAGTTGAAGAGTTTGTTGAATTGTAATCAGATGAATCTCTGTTAATTTTTTTTAATTTTGATGTCTGATACCTCCTTTTTAAGATTAGGGTTAATCATTTAATTTTGCAGGGATTTAAATTCATCTTTTTCACTTAAAGGAGATAACTCATTACTATAGTTTTCTATTTTATTCTCTGTGTTATATTTCTAGATTTAATGATGATTTTCATTACATTTCTCAAAGTATTGTACCATTCTCTCTGTAGATTTTCTTGCAATTCAAAGGAGCAATCTTTCATTAACCTCAGTCCTCTAGGAACCACAATGAGGTTAATATATCTTTGTAAGAAGTAGCTCACTTCTAATTTTTTGTTTAAGTTCCTTCATTAATATGTTTGCTAGGTTCTCACATGTATCATGTAGATCCATTGGTTCTAAGGGATTGTTAACCATATTAACATCTTCTAACTGTTCTATGGTTGAGAACATATTTTTCCTAATAGTAAATATATCCATAGTGGGATATATCTAATGATCTATCTGTTCAGAGATTCAAGGGGGGGGGGGGGTAAAAATGTATGCAACAAACAGAAAAACCCCTGGAAAAAAAACATATATATAGCACAGCTAACCTTATTAGAGCAGTATCCCAACTACTCAATGAAATGAAAAATTGCTGCAAAAGAAAGGGAGCACTACTCAGCTATATGCAGAAATATTTATTTAGGAATACATAGAACATATTCTGTTACGTAAAGAACATTGGAATATGAAATATTTATATTTTCATGTTGGGTTAACACAAATGAGAATATTAGCGCTACTGAGCAGCTATGAAGACAGACAGATAAAAACAAATAATAACAAATCTAAAAGGCAAATTTAAAAATGGCAATGAATTACTTAAATATATATGGGACTAAAAACATAGCAAAATAACCACCCGTGGTAATTAAAATCTAATACCTGTATGAAGATATAAAATGCTAAGTACTAAAAAGTCCAGAGAGGAGTCCCAGTGTGAACAATCACTTCAATGCACAGAAGGGTGTGTTGGGTATATTGCACAGGGAGGTATGTCAAGTATTTTGCAGTCACGTCTGTGTACAAACAACTTCCACATTATTAGATACAGAAATGACTCACCGTAATTCGAAATCAATGTATTGCAGATTTGTCCGCTACTCACTTGTCGGACCTTCGGTCAAGATCGCTGGACCCTCTAACACGGCGGTCTCTACACAGCTTCTGTGAACGCTGCCATCCTCTGTTTGGGGTCACTTGATCCACTTATCCAATCGGAAGGGTGGATTACTGGTGTTTGAGTCTTAGCGACTGATTTATCACGGCCCGATAAACTCGTTCGCTACCTCTGAGGTGGCAGACAGCAATCCGCCCAAACGCATACGATCGAGTTGATTGACTACCCTCATAGCGGTTGATTGGCCGTGAATGTGCAGTGGGCGGCACTGCACAAGCATTGCACTAGAAAGGGGGTGTCAATCAACCGGATCGTATTTGATTGGGTTGATTTCTGTCTGCTGCCTCAGAGCAGGCGGACAAGTTATTGAGCAGTGGTCTTTACATTGCTGCTTCAAAACTTCTGTTTCCGGCGAGCCTGAAGGCTCGCCAGAAACAAGGGGCCGCAAGCTCCATACAGAGCTTGATAAATATGCCCCATAGACATATATACGTTTATTAGAGCCTTTTGCCGTTAAGTAGATGAAAATATGAAAAAATAGATTTATGCAATATTCATATTAAATAAAGGTTTTAACTTTATATTTACTGTAAATATTTCACATTCAAATGTTCTGTATATAGGGGAATATGGTCTTTGTATTTTAAAATAGATATTCCTATATATATATATCTGTATATATCTATACCTATATATATAGTCATAAAGATATATAGGTATAAATATATATTTGTTTACAAAACCATCAGATATATACGTAGATATGTTTATTTATGAATAAATAGAACCTATTCCGTTACATAAAGAACATTTTAATATGAAATATTCATATTTTCATTTCAAGTTAACACAAATGAGAATATGTGATGGTGTTTTCGTGAGAGTGGGGTGTTTTTTTCTCCATTGACTTCTATGGGGGGAATAAGTGCACATGCATGCCATAATCTAAGTTTGGATTTTTGCGCCTCGGTATACCACCAGATCAAGAACATATCACTTTTAACTTGTAATACTAGCGCAAGCGGACTAGCGCAAAAATCTTAATTCTAGCAGAATTTTTGCTGTAGCGGAAACGTAAAATACAGCTCCACTTGTAATCTGGCCCTAAATCTGTGTGCTTAGAGTATGGTGAGAACAGCTTTGCATTGTACATTTGATTTTCCAAATACCAAAAAGGGCTACAATGAACGGCTTTGGAAAAAAATAGAGTCCTTTTGGTAGCCAAGAAGTTAAATTTTGCTCTGCATGTCTGGAACTTTTCCCGGTCATTCCGGGGAAGTGTCAGCGTCTCAAAAAAAAACACTAAGCTTAAAGGGACATGAAACCCAAATGTTTTCTTTTGTGATTTGAAAAGAGAATACACTTTTAAACAACTTTCCAATTTACTTCTATTATCTAAGACCTGACCTGACCCAGACCTGTCTGGGGTTAACTGCCTGTGACTCTGGGGACAGCACAGCTTCCTGTGAGTGCCCGTGAGCACCCAGGGCTGAGCATGTTGCAGGGTCATGGGATGTTTACCGGGTCCAGTATGAGA
This sequence comes from Bombina bombina, assembly GCF_027579735.1. Classification (NCBI taxonomy): domain Eukaryota; kingdom Metazoa; phylum Chordata; class Amphibia; order Anura; family Bombinatoridae; genus Bombina; species Bombina bombina. Next base: position 1,022,317,974 of record NC_069504.1, read on the forward strand.
GTGCAGTCCCCTTCCGTGTTCTATATATGTCTGGGGTGATTACATAAGCCTGTGCACCCTTCCCTTGTTCCCAGTATGTTTGGATTTGAGAGCTTGCATTGTGTGGCTGTACTAGGGTCCCAGGTATTGGAAAGGACCTTGACGTGGTACCTGGGCATGTCCCATTAGGCCAGATGAGGTATCTAACCTTTTCATTTTTGCTTTTAAATCTTTGCTGAGAGCTTGTAAATGAGTGCTGGACTTTCTCTGTGTGTTGTATTAATTTGTTTTGTAATTTCCCTATGGTTCTTGCACCCAGACCTGTCTGGGGTTAACTGCCTGTGACTCTGGGAACAGCACAGCTTCCTGTGAGTGCCCGTGAGCACCCAGGGCTGAGCATGTTGCAGGGTCATGGGATGTGTACCCGGTCCGGTATGAGAGTGCAGTCCCCTTCCATGTTTTGTATATGTCTGGGGTGATTACATAAGCATGTGCACCCTTCCCTTGTTCCCAGTTTATTTGGATTTGAGAGCTTGCATTGTGTGGCTGTACTAGGGTCCCAGTTATTGGAAAGGACCTTGAAGTGGTACCTGGGCTTGTCGCATTTGGCCAGATGCGGTAACTAACCTTTCCATTTTTGCTTTTAAATTTTAGCTGAGAGCTTGTAAGTGAGTGCTGGACTTTCTCTGTGTGTTGCATTAATTTGTTTTGTAATTTTCCCTATGGTTCTTGCACCCAGACCTGTCTGGGGTTAACTGCTTGTGACTGTGGGGACAGCACAGCTTCCTGTGAGTGCCCGTGAGCACCCAGGGCTGAGCATGTTGCAGAGTCATGGGATGTGTACCCGGTCCGGTATGAGAGTGCAGTCCCCTTCCGTGTTTTGTATATATATATATATATATATATATATATATATATATATATAAAAGACTATATACATATATATTTAAACATTTAATTGAAAAGAGAGAGACGCACTCAGCTAAGACAGAACAAAAGCTAGAATAACTTCCATGCCTGTTCATTTTCAGTGCCACTAAGGATGCATACTCTTTTAGCACACTATGCCTTTTCACAGAGAAAAAAATATCCTGTAGCATATCAGTCTGATCCTGCCCAATGACAGTCCAGCGCCAAAATACCAGGCGATTCTTCTCTGAACAAGAGAAACAACATCCCAGATGATCTTTCCAGCATTCTGTGGGCCTCGTCAGTGAGGTGCAGTTGTATGTCTCTAAGGGCATGTGTGCAAGGAGTCCACGTCTGGTTTCCCCCATAACTCCTAAAGAGACCTAGGAGTAATTTGCATAAAATTGAAAAGAGAGAAACGCACTCAGCTGAGACAGAACAAAATCTAGAATAACTTCCATGCCTGTTCATTTTCAGTGCCATTTAGGGCATACTCTTTTAGAGGGATATGGCTGCACCTCACTGATGAGGCCCACAATAGGACGAAAAGTGCACCCTTCCCTTGTTCCCAGTTTGTTTGGATTTGAGAGCTTGCATTGTGTGGCTGTACTAGGGTCCCAGGTATTGGAAAGGACCTTGACGTGGTACCTGGGCTTGTCCCATTTGGCCAGATGCGGTAACTAACCTTTCTATTTTTGCTTTTAAATCTTAGCTGAGAGCTTGTAAGTGAGTGCTGGACTTTCTCTGTGTGTTGTATTAATTTGTTTTATAATTTTCCCTATGGTTATTGCACCCAGACCTGTCTGGGGTTAACTGCCTGTGACTCTGGGGACAGCACAGCTTCCTGTGAGTGCCCTTGAGCACCCAAGGCTGAGCATATTGCAGGGTCATGGGATATGTAACCGGTCTGGTATGAGAGTGCAGTCCCCTTCCATGTTTTGTATGTGTCTGGGGTGATTACATAAGCCTGTGCACCCTTCCCTTGTTCACAGTTTGTTTGGATTTGAGAGATTGCATTGTGTGGCTGTTCTAGGGTCCCAGGTATTGGAAAGGACCTTGACGTGGTACCTGGGCTTGTCCCATTTGACCAGATGCGGTAACTAACCTTTCCATTTTTGCTTTTAAATCTTAGCTGAGAGCTTGTAAGTGAATTCTGGACTTTCTCTGTGTGTTGTATTAATTTTTTTGTAATTTTCCCTATGGTTCTTGCACCCAGACCTGTCTGGGGTTAACTGCCTGTGACTCTGGGGACAGCACAGCTTCCTGTGAGTGCCCATGAGCACCCAGGGCTGAGCATGTTGCAGGGTCATGGGATGTGTACCCGGTCTGGTATGATAGTGCAGTCCCCTTCCGTGTTTTGTATGTGTCTGGGGTGATTACATAAGCCTGTGCACCCTTCCCTTGTTCCCAGTTTGTTTGGATTTGAGAGATTGCATTGTGTGGCTGTACTAGGGTCCCAGGTATTGGAAAGGACCTTGACGTGGTACCTGGGACATAAGCCTGTGCACCCTTCCCTTGTTCGCAGTTTGTTTGGATTTGAGAGATTGCATTGTGTGGCTGTTCTAGGGTCCCAGGTATTGGAAAGGACCTTGACGTGGTACCTGGGCTTGTCCCATTTGGCCAGATGCGGTAACTAACCTTTCCATTTTTGCTTTTAAATCTTAGCTGAGAGCTTGTAAGTGAATTCTGGACTTTCTCTGTGTGTTGTATTAATTTGTTTTGTAATTTTCCCTATGGTTCTTGCACCCAGACCTGTCTGGGGTTAACTGCCTGTGACTCTGGGGACAGCACAGCTTCCTGTGAGTGCCGTGAGCACCCAGGGCTGAGCATGTTGCAGGGTCATGGGATGTGTACCCGGTCTGGTATGATAGTGCAGTCCCCTTCCATGTTTTTTATGTGTCTGGGGTGATTACATAAGCCTGTGCACCCTTCCCTTGTTCCCAGTTTGTTTGGATTTGAGAGATTGCATTGTGTGGCTGTACTAGGGTCCCAGGTATTGGAAAGGACCTTGACGTGGTACCTGGGCTTGTCCCATTTGGCCAGATGCGGTAACTAACCTTTCCATTTTTGCTTTTAAATCTTAGCTGAGAGCTTGTACGTGAATTCTGGACTTTCTCTGTGTGTTGTATTAATTTGTTTTGTAATTTTGCCTATAGTTCTTGCACCCAGACCTGTCTGGGGTTAACTACCTGTGACTCTGGGGACAGCACAGCTTCCTGTGAGTGCCAGTGAGCACCCAGGGCTGAGCAAGTTGCAGGGTCATGGGATGTGTACCTGGTCCGGTATGAGAGTACAGTCCCCTTCAGTATTTTGTATATGTCCGTGGTGATTACATAAGCCTGTGTACCCTTCCCTTGTTCCTAGTTTGTTTGGATTTGAGAGCTTGCATTATGTGGCTGCATTAGGGTCTCAGGTATTGGAAAGGACCTTGACGTGGTACCTGGGCTTGTCCCATTTGACCAGATGCGGTAACTAACCTTTCCATTTTTGCTTTTAAATCTTAGCTGAGAGCTTGTAAGTGAATTCTGGACTTTTGTCTGTGTGTTGTATTAATTTGTTTTGTAATTTTCACTATGGTTATTGCACCCAGACCTGTCTGGGGTTAACTGCCTGTGACTCTGGGGACAGCATAGCTTCTTGTGAGTTCCCATGAACACCCAGGGCTGAGCATGTTGCAGGGTTATGGGATGTGCACCGGTCCGGTATGAGAGTGCAGTCCCTATCCGTGTTTTGTATATGTCTGGGGTGATTATATAAGCCTGTGCACCCTTCCCTTGTTCCCAGTTTGTTTGGATTTGAGAGCCTGCATTGTGTGGCTGTACAAGGGTCCCAGGTATTGGAAAGGACCTTGACGTGGTACCTGGGCTTGTCCCATTTGGCCAGATGCGGTAACTAACCTTTCCATTTTTGCTTTTAAATCTTAACTGAGAGCTTGTAAGTGAGTGCTGGACTTTCTCTATATATAAATACTGGAAACACACAGTTCCCATAGACTGCAATGTAAATGCACTTTTTTAGTGCCGTTTTTTTTTCTAACACCCGACTCCCACCAACTTTAGACCCCAAAAACTGCCTAGTGCAGTTGTTTTTTAGGGTATAAAAAAACTATAATGCCCCTGTATTTTGAGAGCATTTGGGGCACTTTTAGAAAATTAACCAGAGATTCCAATTTCTACCGCGAGCTTGAGGTATCAATAACCAGCTACTTGCAATGGCTGGTTAATTATCATGTGCTGGCAAATTTGCCCATTTGCGGGCGTGCGATAATTTAGCGCTCCACTTGTAATCTAGCCCATACTATGATAATCAACATTTGTATGTTAAAAGTTGCATGTATAATTTGAATGATTATTCTTATAGTAGATAATCATACATTATATTATTCAAATGTAATTTTTAGACATTTGGCCATGTCTATTGATAAAATGCTCCTAATATTTGCAGCTGCATTGCCCTGTTCTGCAAACACACTTGTGTCCTTGGAAAATGCCCAACTTCCACCACCACATAAATATGACATAAAGATAACTTTTATCACAAGTATTTTTAGAACGGTTACTGTGTTAGTACATTGCATTGAAAAATCAACACCAACCTCAGCATGCAACCTGAACACTGAATGTTGTTAGAATGTTCTAAAAGTTAATGATTTTAGAGACAAATGGTGGTAAAATATCAATGTACAGTGAAAAAATAAATGGTTAAAACCAAAAACAAATCAGTATGAGCTGGAATAAATTACATGGTCTAGGGAATTCAAGCATTTGAATGAGATAAAAATAGAACAAGTGTATTAAGCAGAAGAGTCAATGGAATAAGCTTTTAGAAAACAGAATAGGTGTCACATGCATTTAAAAACAAAAGTCACAAACCATTAAACTATGAGCACCAGTGACAGAGTCAGTTATAAAAGGACAGGAGTAGGACATAATTTCACGGTGCTAATATGCAATTAATAAAAAAAACATTGAAAGTTAATTGTTTTTGAAGCAGTATGAAACAGGAATGAAAGACATTTCGTACGTATGTTGATGTCAAATGTATGAGAAGAATATCTGACATAGATAAAAGAACAAAGCAGTATGACAAATTGCATAACTTTCTGAAACACAGGGAGATAAGGCAAATACACCCAGGCTTACCAAACAATCTGCCTTCTTGGAACATTTTATTTACTATGATAAGGAAAAGACTGTTTATGTCATTTTATCCCTTTCAAAGTTTTTTTCTGTCTAATACTATTTAAGAAACATCTGAGGCAACCATATAATTAACCTAATCTAAATAAAAAGTTTAAAGGCATCCTATGGCCTGATATTCAAAGCATCGCCAAACTGCCTTTCTGGCCTTATCTGTCTTGCAGTCCGTTGGTCTGTCGATATATATTCTTAAAGAGGGTGTGAACACGCAAAGTGCCGATGAGTGGCAATGTGTCTCTTATAGGAAATATTAGGGACTGCAGCTTCCACAACAGTCTGCCGACATCGCCACTTGTCAGCATTTTCAGTGGGCTGGGGGGGCGTATTAGAAGTGTTCCTACACAGCACAGACAGTGTGCTCACTGAAACCAAACACAGTTTCTGTGTAGGATAGAAATACTTCAAATAATGCCTGTGTAACCTAACTGTAACTACACCTACCTGCCTCACCTAGCTGACTCACACAGAACGCCTACATCTACGTCATGTCTTTGCTATACCTGACTAATAAAGACAAAGCATAGAAGCTATGTCAATTTAATGTATATACAATGTTTAAATGATATGCATTTTCTGTATAATTGCATAGTTTTTAAAGATTTATTTTTTTCAACACAGAAAAATAACGTTAAAATTCTATACGATATTTAACCCCTTAATGACCGACGCTGTACGAGTAAGTCCTCAAAAAAAATACAGTTAATGCCTATTGGAAAGCGGTGGAAGCGATCCTGATCGCTTCCAGCCGCTTTCCGGTTATTGCAGTGATGCCTCGATATCGAGGCATACTGCAATAACACTTTTTCCCCATCCGATGCAGAGAGAGCCACTCAGTGGCCCTCTCTGCACTGGCCATCAATGGCCGCAATTGTTGGTGGGTGGGAGCTGATGTGGGAGGCGGGTGGGAGGCCATCAATGGTTTGTTGCAGCAAGAGGGGGGCGGGGTCATCGGGGACGGAGCGGGTGGGAACCGCTATACTACGTAAAATTGTAGTCTCAAAAGTGGGAGAGAGAGGGGTTTGAAATAAAAAATAAAATGTATTTAAGTGATCTGTGAGGGGGTGGGGGAAGCTACACTACAGAAAAAAAAGTAAAATTAAAAAAAAAATATTTTTTTGTAAACTGGGTACTGGCAGACAGCTGCAGTACCCAAGATGGCTCCTAATAAGTTAGAGGGGGACGGTTAGAGAGCTGTTTTTGGGGGAGGATCAGGGAGGTTGGGGACTAAGGGGGATTATACACACCAGCATATGTAAATATGCTATAAAAACATAAAAATAAAATAAAACATACCTTTTATTTTAGTACTGGCAGACTTTCTGCCAGTATTTAAGATAGCGCGGACAATTGTGGGGTGGGGGAGGGAAGAGAGCTGTTTGGGAGGGATCAGGGGGTGTGATGTGTCAGGTGGGAGGCTGATCTCTACACTAAAGCTAAAATTAACCCTGCAAGCTTCCTACAAACTACCCAATTAACCCCTTCACTGCAAGTCATAATACATGTGTGATGCGCAGCGGCATTTAGCGGCCTTCTAATTACCAAAAAGCAATCCCAAAGCCATATATGTCTGCTATTTCTGAACAAAGGGAATCCCAGGGAAGCATTTACAACCCTTTTGTAACATAATTGCACAAGTTGTGTTCTGTATATAATTTCAGTGAGAAACCTAAAATTATGAAAAATGTAAAAAAAAAAATAATTTGATCGCATTTGGCGATGAAATGGTGGCATGAAATATACCAAAATGGGCCTAGATCAATACTTGGGGTTGTCTACTACACTACACTAAAGCTAAAATTAACCCTACAAGCTCCCTACATGCGCCCTAATTTACCCCTTCACTGCTGGTCATAATACACGTGTGGTGCGCAGTGGCATTTAGCGGCCTTCTAATTACCAAAAAGCAACGCCAAAGCCATATATGTCTGCTATTTCTGAACAAAGGGGATCCCAGAGAAGTATTTACAACCATTTGTGCCATAATTGCACAAGTTGTTTGTAAATAATTTCAGTGAGAAACCTAAAGTTGTTGAAAACATTTGTGAAAAAGTAAAACAATGTTTTTATTTGATTGCATTTGGCGGTGAAATGGTGGCATGAATTATACCAAAATTGGTCTAGATCAATACTTTGGGATGTCTTCTAAAAACAAATATATACATGTCAAGGGATATTCAGGGATTCCTGAAAGATATCAGTGTCCCAATGTAACTAGCGCTAATTTTGAAAAAAAGTGGTTTGGAAATAGCAAAGTGCTACTTGTATTTATTGCCCTATAGAGACTCTGAGGAAGAAGGATTCATCTTAAAACCTTTGAAACGCGTTAGACAGTAAGAAACATATGGACTGATTTGATACCGGAAACCCTGGTATACTTTTACTTGTTAAAGACTTTTGCCTTTGTCTCACGAGAGAGCGCAATAATCCAGTGTTTGTAGAGAAGGACTGTGCCTCTGCATTCAATATTTTTTAACAGTTTTATCAAATACCTCAAAGCCTTGAGGATACTAAGTGTAAGCAGGCATTTGTGAGAGTGTGTGTTTAGCAATAAAGTATGTGTTTTAAAAAAAAACAATATCACACTATTTGAGCCTCTTTTTTTCCACATATATGCGGTTGGAGATTTCACCATACTTTGAGAGGAACCATACTTAAAGAGGCCGAGGGAATATCGATTGCAGACCCACTGAAGTTTCTCTCACATCCTAAGAGGAAAGCTGTGTTTCACAAGAGAAATCCTCTGCTGTGCGGATCACTTACCTCATATGATTGAGGTTTGTTCTTGTAAGTTTGCACTTTGTACATACCCACTGCTATCTGTGGAGTACTCCATTTCAGTTTCATGATATATTGATGCACTTTCCTGTTGTATCTACTTTAACACTTGTATGTGTTTTTCCATATGAAACATATGTATATAATAGTTTATTCATTTGAGTTTGTATTCTGACACTCATTCACTTTTCCATTTATTGTATACACTATCTCTGAGCAACCAGCGCTATTTGTGTCCTTTTACATGCCCTCTTGTTTATCCATAATTTAATTGGTGGGTGTTTTTTGAGGGACAAGGGGAATCTTTCCCTTTCTTGTTTCAGTCTTCACCCTCCTTAAAGGGAAACTGCTTTCAGGTTGGATTTTTGTTGATTGGGAATCTCTGCCTCCTAGTACACATATATACATATATCTTTATATATGTATATATATTTTTCTGGCTCACATTTTTAGTGCCCTTATACCTTTTTCGCTTCTTGTCAAATATATATATATATATATATATATATATATATATATATATATATATATATATATATATATATATATATATATATATATATATATATATATATGTTTAGGCACCCCTGATAATTTCCATGATTTTAACTTATAAATAATGGGTGTTTGGATCAGCAATTTCATTTTGATCACTCAAATAACTGAAGGACACAGTAATATTTCAGTAGTGAAATGAGGTTTATTGTATTAACAGAAAATGTGCAATATGCATCAAATGAAATTAGGTGCATAAATTTGGGCACCCCAACAGAAATATTGCATTAATATTTAGTAGAGCCTCCTTTAGCAGAAATAACAGCCTCTAGACGCTTCCTATAGCCTGTAATGAATGTCTGGATTCTGGATGAAGGTATTTTGAACTGTTCCTCCTTGCAAAACATCTCCAGTTCAGTTAGGTTTGATGGTTGCCGAGCATGGACTGCCCGCTTCAAACCACCCCACAGATTTTCAATGATATTCAAGTCTGGGGACTGGGATGTTCATTCCAGAACATTGTAATTGTTCCTCTGCATAAAAGCCATAGTAGATTTTGAGTAGTGTTTTGGCTAGTTGTCTTGTTGAAATATCCAGCTCCGGCGTAACTTCAACTTTGTGACTGATTCCTCAACATTATTCTCAAGTATCTGATGATATTGAGTGGAATCTATGCGACCCTCAACTTTAACAAGATTCTGAGTACCGTCACTGGCAAAACAGCCCCATAGCATGATGGAACATCCACAAAATATGACTGTGGGTAGCAAGTGTTTGTCTTGGAACGCTGTGTTCTTTTGCTGCCATGCATACGGCCCCTTGTTATGACCAAATAACTCAATCTTTGTTTCATCAGTCCACAGCACCTTCTTCCACAATGAAGCTGGTTTGTCCAAATGTGTGTTTGCATACCTCAAGCAACTCTGTTTGTGGCGTGTGTGCAGAAAAGGTTTCTTCCTCATCACTCTCCCATACGCTGAATTGTTTAACGATGCACAGTGACACCATTTGCAGCAAGATGATGTAGATCTTTGGAGGTGGTCTGTGGGCTGTTTTTGACCGTTCTCACGATCCTTTGCCTTTGCCTCTCTGATATTTTACTTCTGCCCTTAACAAGAACTGTGCCTGTGGTCTTCCATTTCCTCACTATGTTCCTCACAGTGGACACTGACAGCTTAAAGCTCTGTGATAGCTTTTTTTAGCCTTCCCCTAAACCATAATATTGAACAATCTTTGTTTTCAGGTCATTTGAGAGCTGTTTTGAGGCCCCCATGTTGCCACTCTTCAGAGGAGAGTCGAAGATAACAAGAACTTGCAATTTGGCCACCTTAAATACCTTTTCTCATGATTGGATGCACCTGTCTATGAAGTTCAAGGCTTAATGGGCTCACCAAACCAATTGTGTGTTCCAATTAATCAGTGCTAGGTAGTTACAGGTATTCAAATCAACAAAATGACAAGGGTGCCCAAATTTATGCACCTGTCTAATTTCATTTGATGCATATTGCACATTTTCTGTTAATCCAATAAACTTCATTTCACTACTGAAATATTACTGTGTCCTTCAGTTATTTGATTGATCAAAATGAAATTGCTGATCCAAACACCCAATTATTTATAAATGCCCAGCGGTGCCTAAACTTTTGCATACAACTGTATGTATGTGTGTGTGTGTATATATATATATATATATATATATATATATATAGATATATATATATATATATATATATATATATATATATATATATATATATATATATATATATATATATATATATATATATATATATATATATAAATAAAGAGAGATAGAATATACCACCACTAGGTGGAGGTATAAGCTCTGGATCTGATGAAGCGCACAGATGAGAATGAGTAAGCTGAACCGATGAAAATTAGTATATGTAAGATAAATACTATATAAGCTGATTATAATAATATCACTTATATATAAAAATATTAAATATTAATAGACAGTACCAAATAATAAATAATGAATAATAGATAATGGAAAGTAATAATAAAAAGTGATCCTCTAAATAAAAGCAGCTAAAAAACACTGTCCCCCAAAAAGTTGAAATATCTTTTCCAAATATTTCAATAACAAGACGTAAAGGAAGAAAATGGGAGGAGTATTTAAAGCGCTAATACACAGAGGGCCAATTAAAAACACACAATAATATAAACATGTGATTTCATATCAAATACAAAAGATTCAATAATAATCGTTATACTGTTGCTACGATGATAAAATTGCACACATAAAATACAAACAGTATAAAAGAAACTCTCTGTAGGAAAGAAAAGCTCTTCAGAAGGCTACTAGTGGAGAGTTCGCATAAAAGTTTATATAAGTGGACTTGTATCAAACAAACTAAAAACACTCTTTACAGTAAAAATCCAAGGTGAGTAAAAGCACAGGTTTAAATTCGATAAGGAGAACAGAACAGTAGTCTTTTATAAGAGTCAGATCTCCACATAGAAGAATATCCCAATATGTGTCAGAAAGATGTGATGAAATGTTATCCTTTTCAGTGCCCCTCAACCGGTAAAAGTGACTTCAAATGACCCCCTTAGGGTGTATACTCACAGGACAAACCCTCAATCGATATGAGGTAAGATTCAGGTGTTTAACCACGATATAGCCCTCAATCTGTGTCCGGTCAGCGTTACTTGTCTCACATCGATGTTCAGAATGGCTCATACAGGGCTGGTGATATGTGGAAAACAGAAGTAATGCGACAACTAGTGCAATATTGTTTAACACCAGTTTATTACGATATAAAGCATGTGGCAAACGTTTGTACTCACATTTAAAGACCTCAATGATATGAGGTAACTTGAAGCAAATAAAGATAAAACAATACACAAGTGTGAAAATATCTTTGCGGTGGTCTGCGGTGTGCCAGTCTCCAAATGATTCTTTCTGCAGCCTTACGCGTTTCGAAGGTATTTATAGAACATCCGTTCACCTTTCTTCATCAGAGGCTAGAGAATTCAAATGAGCAAGGCACCTTACCACTTATATTTAAACTATGTCGGGACGGAACGTCGTCCCGCCCCCTAACCAGCTGTGACTCTCATTGGTTAATACTAGAGGTGTGTGTACAGACCGGAAACTGAAACAACATCCTCTAATAGGGTATCGTCTCCAAACAACGTGTATGTATGGTTGCTAATGGCCCTCCATGTTTACACAGACTATGACAGCTGAAAAGACTGCTTACCATAAAGACATATATGTGTAGCGTGTCTAGGCGATAACACTACTCGCTAAAGACTAAACCAAATCTTAGTTATAGTTACTTAGCTAGCTTACCCTATGAGTAAATCCATTTTTCTATCATATTAACCCATTAAAACTATTTCCTAAAATACTAGGAGTATATAGAGGATACTAAAAAAGCACTTAAAATGACTAATACATTTAAAATAATTTATATATGCACATTCTGCGTGATATCCCAGAATGGGTACATGTATCAATATTATCATGCCTATTTTAATTATAAATGTAAACATTAAAAAATATATATATATATGTCTATTCTAAACTTGAAACTGGCACTCACGCAGACCACCTCTAATAAATAATAGTATTTAAAAACTTTTGTGACTTTACATTAATAAAGTTAAAAATAGGAATAAGAATAAAAATAGATCATAAAAAAGTGCACCTATATACACACATACACTCTACATATATACACTTGACTATACATGCTCTCACTACTGTCCTCATATGCACATATCCCCTTCCATACAAAGAACAGACAATGATTGTGAAACTACTGTCCCCTCATATATATAATGTCCTCTGACTATTATTAAAAGAAAACCTGATGTTAGATTAGAGTAAAAAAGCAACTAAATCGATATCTTTATTGAGTCCAAATGGTACTAAAGTACCCATTTTATGAATCCAGAAAGTCTCCCTTTTTCGGAGATCTAGGGTTCTACTCCCTCCCCTTTTATTTTGTTTCACTATTTCTAGGATACAACCTTTCAGTCCCTTTGGGTCTTTATTATGAAAATGGGAAAAATGTACCGGAACGTTATGTGTGGTTAGTCCTTCTTTTATATTATTAATATGCTCCAGAAGTCTAACTTTAAAGGGGCGGGTCGTGCGCCCAATGTATTGTAGCCCACAATCACACTGCAAAAGGTAAACCGCATATGTTGATTTACAGTTGCATAGGGTGTCAATTACGCACACCGATTCGTTACTGGTTGATTTGACCTGTTTAGTGGGTTTCCTCTCATAATGGTGCTCACACGCCACACAATTTGCTCTATTGCACTTAAAGTATCCGATAGATTGTGAGTTTAACCAGTTTCCCTCTTTCTTATTTTTGCTTCTTAGTTCGCTGGGTGCCAAGATGTTCTTAAAATTCTTGTTTTTCCTAAAAATTACCTTAGGACCTGATTCAACCACATTTTTTAGCAGTTCATCTTTTTCTAATATATGCCAGTGTTTCTTTATCACTGACTTTATCATTTTTGCACCTTCATTGTAATTTGTCACAAACATGACATCCTGTTCGCTTTTGCTATTTTTCTTTTTAAGAGCTTTTCCTTGAAGCAATACTTCCCTCGGTGTATCTCTTGCCTTTAAATAAGCCTTCTCTATATTCTGCTTTCTATACCCTTTGTTAAGAAATCTTTTCTTCAGATTTTTTGATTCAAGTTCAAAGTCTTCCATCTTACTACAATTCCTGCGTATATGCTGGAATTGTCCGTAAGGGATATTCCTAATCCAATTGGGGTGATGGCAGCTACTAGCATGCAAATACCCGTTCCTGTCAGTTTCCTTTTTGAACAATCTAGTTGTAATTTGGTCATTTTCATGTGACAACACTAAGTCTAGAAACTCAATTTCGTTTTTACATGCTTTTGAAGTAAATTTTAAATTTAAATCATTGGTATTTACAAATTCCAAAAACTCTAGGAGGGCTTTGTCTTCCCCTTTCCAGATCATCACTATATCATCGATATAGCGGCCCCACAACACTATATCTGACATAAATGGGTTGTTATTCCAGATCTTGTTGTCCTCCCAAAACCCCATATAGAGGTTGGCAAAGCTAGGGGCAAATTTCGTGCCCATGGCAGTGCCACTAATTTGTAAATAATATTTATCTTCAAAGAGGAAGAAATTATGTTCCAATATGAAGCTAATTGCTTGAAGAAGGAAATTCTGAGTATTTTTCGGCAAAGTGGTCCTTTGATCTAACCAAAAACCTACAGCTGACACCCCTTTATTGTGGGGAATACATGTGTACAGGCTACTTACATCTAGAGTAACCCACTGGTAATTTTCTTCCCACTTAATGGGGCTTACTTTATTTATCATATCTGTAGTGTCCCTAATATATGATTTTATAATAGGGACTAGTGGTTGTAGGTATGTATCTACAAACTCAGAGAGTCTCGTAGTCAGTGAGTTTATGCCCGACACTATTGGTCTACCAGGGGGAGCTTTAGTGCTTTTATGCACTTTAGGTAAGTGATAGAATATAGCAGTCACTGGCTCTGTTACATTAAGAAATTTGAATTCATTATCGTTTAATATTCCCTGATGCTTAGCATCATCCAGTAAACTGCTGTACATTTTTAGAAACCGTGAAGTGGGGTTCTTTTCCAATTTCACATATATTTCTAGATCCCCCAATAATCTATTTGCTTCTTCAAGATATTCATTTCTATCCTGGATAACAATTCCCCCCCCCCCCTTTGTCTGCTTCTCTAATGACTATCAAACCATCATTCTTTAGAAGATCCAGCCAAGCTTTCTCTTTTTTATTTAGATTTCCATCTTTAATTTTAAAATTTTCACACATTTTGTCAAGATCTGTTTGTACCAGGCTATTAAAAACTGGAATGAAATTTCCCTTAGAGTGTATGGGGTTAAACACTGAATTTTTTATGATCTATTTCTATTCTTATTCCTATTTTTAACTTTATTAATGTAAAGTCACAATAGTTTTTAAATACTATTATTTATTAGAGGTGGTCTGCGTGAGTGCCAGTTTCAAGTTTAGAATAGACATATATATATATATTTTTTTAATGTTTACATTTATAATTAAAATAGGCATGATAATATTGATACATGTACCCATTCTGGGATATCACGCAGAATGTGCATATATAAATTATTTTAAATGTATTAGTCATTTTAAGTGCTTTTTTAGTATCCTCTATATACTCCTAGTATTTTAGGAAATAGTTTTAATGGGTTAATATGATAGAAAAATGGATTTACTCATAGGGTAAGCTAGCTAATTAACTATAACTAAGATTTGGTTTAGTCTTTAGCGAGTAGTGTTATCGCCTAGACACGTTGCACATATATGTCTTTATGGTAAGCAGTCTTTTCAGCTGTCATAGTCTGTGTAAACATGGAGGGCCATTAGCAACCATACATACACGTTGTTTGTAGACGATACCCTATTAGAGGATGTTGTTTCAGTTTTCCGGTCTGTACACACACCTCTAGTAATAACCAATGAGAGTCACAGCTGGTTAGGGGGCGGGACGACGTTCCGTCCCGACATAGTTTAAATATAAGCGGTAAGGTGCCTTGCTCATTTGAATTCTCTAGCCTCTGATGAAGAAGGGTGAATGGATGTTCTATAAATACCTTCGAAACGCGTAAGGCTGCAGAGAGAATCATTTGGAGACTGGCACACCGCAGACCACCGCAAAGATATTTTCACACTTGTGTATTGTTTTATCTTTATTTGCTTCAAGTTACCTCATATCATTGAGGTCTTTAAATGTGAGTACAAACGTTTGCCACATGCTTTATATCGTAATAAACTGGTGTTAAACAATATTGCACTAGTTGTCGCATTACTTCTGTTTTCCACATATCACCGGCCCTGTATGAGCCATTCTGAACATCGATGTGAGACAAGTAACGCTGACCGGACACAGATTGAGGGCTATATCGTGGTTAAACACCTGAATCTTACCTCATATCGATTGAGGGTTTGTCCTGTGAGTATACACCCTAAGGGGGTCATTTGAAGTCACTTTTACCGGTTGAGGGGCACTGAAAAGGATAACATTTCATCACATCTTTCTGACACATATTGGGATATTCTTCTATGTGGAGATCTGACTCTTATAAAAGACTACTGTTCTGTTCTCCTTATCGAATTTAAACCTGTGCTTTTACTCACCTTGGATTTTTACTGTAAAGAGTGTTTTTAGTTTGTTTGATACAAGTCCACTTATATAAACTTTTATGTGAACTCTCCACTAGTAGCCTTCTGAAGAGCTTTTCTTTCCTACAGAGAGTTTCTTTTATACTGTTTGTATTTTATGTGTGCAATTTTATCATCGTAGCAACAGTATAACGATTATTATTGAATCTTTTGTATTTGATATATATATATATATATATATATATATATATATATATATATATGTGTGTATATGTGTATATATATATATATATGTGTGTGTGTGTGTATTGTATATATATATATATATATATATACATATATAGATATATATATATAGATATATATATATATATATATACACACACACACACAAACATATAAATATTACACACACTATATATATATATATATATATATATATATATATATATATATATATATATATATATATATATATATATATACATATACATATATATATATATATGTATGGCTTTGACAGATTATAGTGCTGGTGGGCTGGTCTTCTACAATTTTTCCAGGGCTGCTTTTTATTCCCAGTCCGGCCCTGTTTCAAACCCCAGTGTTAGCTTCTTGGACACCACAATATCCATAAAGAATGGGAAACTCTATTCATCATCTACAAAAAAACACAGACAAATGTAGCTACCTTTACAGCACCACCTTTCATCCAAGTCTTACCAAACAAGCTGTTATCTATAGCCAAGCTATCAGATACCATAGGATTTGCTCTAATAATGAGGACCGTGATAAAAATCTAAAGACACTGTCTGAATCATTCAGAGAAATGGGATATAAGACAAAGACAATAAACAAGAAAATAAAATCTGCGCTTAAAGCACCATGAGAACAACTACTGCAATACAAAATTAAGGAAAACACAACACAGACTTCTTTAGTAGTCACATACAACCCTATTCTAGAGAACATATGCAAAATCATAAAAGACCTGCAGCCACTTCTTGAAGAGGATACCACACTAAAATAATTTTTCCTACAACCCCCAATATTGGCATTTAAACAACCACTTAACCTGAAACACGAACTAATTCATAGTAAACTGAGCTTATTACAGAATATATAGAATGGCACCAAACGTTGTAATAAAGCACTGTGCCAACACATATGTAGTAGAAGCACTGCCAGTTACATTCACAAAACTTACAACATTAAGGTAGAGTACTCATGTATGTCTGGAAATGTGGTATACATGATACAGTGCACAGCATGTGACTGGGGAAGCTACATTGGGGGAACTGGACAAAAACTGCACCTTAGGATGAATCTGCATAGACACTATGTTAAAAATCACATAGAAAATGAATACTGTACCCCAGATGGACACTATTTCACACAGACTGGTCACTCCATTGGAAACCTCACTATTAAAATACTGAAAGGGAACTTTAAAAGCACCCAGGAACGGAAAACATTTGAAATTAAAATGGTGGCATATTTCAACACAATAAACACAGGACTGAATGCAGATTCCAGCTTTTTGTCACATTACCAAAACTTTATATAGTAAGTCACCTAACATCTGTCATTGGCCTGTACATATATGTACATGGTAACATCAGTGACTTTCTGTGCATTATATGTGAATATGTTATATACAGTATATCTCAGCATGCAACTCTCTGTTTTAAGATTATCCAGCACTTACCCTGCCAGTGTGTTCCCCCCACCCCCAGCATTTTTAAGCATCAGCCTGATCTGCTATTTACGGCACTCTACAAATTCTCTCAGCTATCTCTCCCGCCTACTGACCTTTCCCCATAGCCCCCTTCTTTCCAAAATACCAGTAAACAAAATCTATCATATTAATCAGTATTGCTTCAGACCCGAGGAAGAGAGGAATCTTGAAAGCTTGTCTTTTACTATGTAATGTTAGTCCAATAAAAAAAATTTGACTGCATATTTCAATAATAGAATATACGATAATACACTATAGTCTCCCAGAATTTCTTCCAATATTGATGGCCCCAAGGTACACTACAAATATAGTATACAGTCACCAAACATAGCAGGCACTCACTGAGACTATATATACAGTATATATATATATATATATATATATATATATATATATATATACACACCACAACTTCTCTCTCAGCTCAAGATTTTGCCAGCCACTTCAATAACAAAATTGACTCTATCAAAAATGAAATCAGCTCTCAACATACTACCAATCTCCCAACCCCTCAAAAGCTCACAATCATCCAAAACCCAAATACCCATAAATGTAGCTTGTTTGCCCCTGTTACTGAGGAAGATGTTTCTGCCCTAATACTGTCCTCCCACCTCACTACCTGTCCCCTCAACCCCATCCCCTCACAGCTACTCCCCTCCCTCTCTTCTACCCTCATCCCCATACTCATTTTCAACCTTTCCCTCAGCACTGGTATATTTCCCTCATCTCTAAAACATGCACTGGTCACACCTATCCTCAAAAAACCTTCCCTCCATCCAACCACCGTCGTATTTCCCTACTCCCTCTTGCCTCAAAGCTCCTCGAAAAGCTAGTATATGCACGTCTATCCCATTTCCTTACACTAAACTCGCTTCTTGACCCACTGCAATCTGGATTTAGTCCCCATCACTCCACAGAGACAGCAATTGTCAAGGTTACCAACGACCTACTTACAGCAAAATCCAAAGGCTACTTCTCTCTGCTTATCCTCCTTGATCTGTCTGCAGCCTTTGACACTGTTGCCACCCTCTTTTGCTCCAAACCCTCCAATCCTTGGGCATCTGTGACACAGCTCTCTCGTGGTTCTCTTCCTATCTATCTAACCGTACCATTAGTGTAGCCTTCTCCGGAGCATCCTCTGCCCTGTTACAACTTTCTGTTGGGGTACCTCAAAGCTCTGTTCTCAGTCCCCTTCTCTTTTCAATCTACACGTCATCATTAGGTTCCTTAATAAAGTCCCACAGTTTTTAATATCATTTGTATGCCGATGACATCCAAATCTACCTATCTGCACCAGACCTACCTCCTTCCTTACTAACCTATCTCACTGTCTTTCTCATATCTCATCTTGGATGTACTCTCACTACCTTAAAGGGACAGTCTAGTCAAAATTACACTTTCATGATTCAGATAGGGCATGCAATTTTAAACAACTTTCCAATTTACTTCTATTATCTAATTTGCTCAATTCTTTAGATATCCTTTGTTGAAGAAATAGCAATGCACATGTGTGAGCCAATCACACAAGGCCTTTATGTGCAGCAACCAATCAGCAGCTACTGAGCATATCTAGATATGCTTTTCAGCAAGTGATATCAAGAGAATGAAGCAAATTAGATAATAGAAGTAAATTAGAAAGTTGTTTAAAATGACATGCTCTTTCTAAATCACGAAAGAAAAAAATTGGGTTTCATGTCCCTTTAAGCTAAATCTCTCCAAAACTGAACTCCTTATTTTTCCCCCTTCTTCCAAAATTTCCACCCCCAATTTTCTATAACTGTTGATAATTCCATCATTACCCCTACCCCGCATGCCCGATGTCTTGGGGTCACACCTGACTCAGACCTTTCCTTCACTCCTTGCATTCAGTCCTTGGCTAAAGCCTGCCGGTTCCACCTAAAAAACATCTCTAAAATTAGACATTTCCTTACACAAGACAAAACTAAGATTTTAATCCACTCTCTCATCCTTTCCCGTCTCGACTACTGCAACTCCGTCCTCTCTGATCTACCTAGCTGCCGCCTAGCTTCTTTACAATCCATAATGAATGCCTCTGCCAGGCTTATCTTCCTTACACATTGCTCTTCATCTGCTGCACCTTTCTGCCAATCCCTTCACTGGCTTCCTCTTACCTCCAAGATTAAACACAAAATCCTCAATCTGACATACAAAGCCCTCAACTACACTGTTCCTACCTACATTTCAGACCTTGTCTCCAGATACTCTCCCTCCCGCCCCCTTCACTCCGCTCATGAACTCCTACTCTCCTCCTCTCTTGTTTCTCACATTCCCGTTTACAGGACTTCTCCAGACTGGCCCCCATCTTGTGGAACCCCCTGTCTTGCTCCACAAAACTCTCCCCTAGTTTTAACAGCTTCAAGCGCTCCCTAAAGACTCTACTATTCAGGGATGCATACAAACAACACTAACCTTTCCTAACTCCATTGCTTTTCCCTTGAACCCATTAGAATGTAAGCCTATGAGTCCAGCTGTTTGCAGGTCGCCTTCATAAGAGCCGACTACAACAGTGCAACTCTTGGCAGGGCCCTCTACCCATTTGATCCCTATAAATGTTATCCTATATACCAACTATGTTTATAGCATTGCAGAATCTGTAGGGGCGATACATAAAGAATAATAATAAATAATAATAATAAATATATATGTGTAATGTATTTTATTATAATAATATTAAATACATTTAATTTAAGCACATAACTCACAACTTGTAATGAGAGCAATGTTTATTGAGGCCACACTATCCAATAAAAGTATAGGGCGTAGGCCATATTGTTAACAGTGCCTATAAATCACCTGTTTTCAAACCTGTCCTCAAACCTGTCCTCAGGCCTCCCCAACAGGCCAGGTTTTCAAGATTACCTTGGATGAGAGCAGGTAAATTAACTATCAGATAGATTACAAGTTGTGCGTTAGTCTTTTAATGCTAAAAAAAGGAAATTTCAGCGTTAAAACAGCGACGCAGCCATTACGAGTCTTGTCGGTATAGCTGTACCGCAATCCTTTTAGCCTGTAATGCAACATCAGTCCCGCACTCGTAAAAATTACATTTTTTATGGTACTTCCATAGCGCTGCCATTACGAGTTTTGCGGTGAGGCTAAAAAGCTTGCTTTATACACCCTATAACGACAAGATCCGTTACGCCATCTGAGAGCAGTAGCTATGAGTTTTACGCAACAAAACTGTTACAAAGTACACTAAACACCCATAAACTACCTATTAACCCCTAAACCGAGGCCCTCCTGCATCTCAAATACTTTATTAAAGTTATTAACCTCTAATCTGCTGCTCCCGACATCGCCACCAGTAATAACATTTAGTAACCCCTATTCTGACGCTCCCCGACATTGTCACCACTATAATAAAGTTACTAACCCCTAAACCTGCCACCCTCCCGCATCAGAAACACTATTTTAATATTATTAACCCCTAATCTGCCGTCCGCCCACATCGCCCCCATTATACTAAAGCTATTAACCCCTATCCCACCACTCCCCGACACCGCCGCCATTATAATAAACCTATTAACACTGAAACCGCAAGCCCCCCACAACGAAATATACTAAATTAAACTATTAACCCCTAAACCAAAAAGCCCCCCACATCGCAATAAACTAATATAAACTAGTAACCCCTGAACCTAATGCCCCCTAACTTTATATTAAAATTACAATTTCTTAAATAAAATTAAAACTTACCTGTCAAATTAAAAAAACTAAGTTTAAACTAACAATTAAACTAATATAACTATTAAACTAAAATTAAACTAACTACCAATTAAAGAAAACTAAAATACACATTAAAAAATCCTAACACTACTATGAAAATTACAAAGTATCTAATTACAAAAAATAAAAATTACTAAATTACGAAAAATAACAAACGAAATTATCAAAAATAAAAAAGAATTACACCTAATCTAATAGCTCTAGAAAAATAAAA